>NC_053163.1:144667700-144967700 GCF_016835505.1 Polypterus senegalus | reverse complement strand
CTACTCTCATTGTTCAGTAGCAGACATTTTTGAAACTGTTGATTTTGTCTTTTCTAAGAGCTTTCATTAAATTTGAGCAGATCAGAATCCCTGAGACCCTCAACTTTCTTTATTTTCAGATATGGTTTGATGGACACAGTTTGCTACTCATGTTTTGGCTCATTTTGTATCTCATTATTGTTTGGCAGCTAATTAAGGAAAAAGAAACAATTAAGGGGTCTGTGTCTTCAAGACCAAGTCAATTACAATGAATTGAAAAGAAATTAATTATCAGCAAAAACAGGTCACTAATTAAGAAAAAGGGTTAGAATGAAAACCTGCAGCCACTGAGGCATTCCAGGTCTGGCATTTGAGAACCCTGATAAACAGTATATGGCTAGAAGGGTTAAGGAATTCTGCTCTTTATTAAACTATTTATGTAGTTTAATTTACCTGAGATCACGTTCACTTCTATTGCCCTGTAAGAACCGCATACCTTGCTAGGCATTAATCTCTGAAGTGGCAATTGGCCTAGAAATTACATGTCCAAGTATTATCAACAACGCACTGTAACAGGCAAAGAATACAACTTGGGGAGATTTATTTCATATCGTGATGTTATTGAGCATATCACAATAGGCCAGGTGTTGGCAGGTTCACTTTTTCTTTGGGTGAGTGAGTAAGTGGGCTCTTTTCTAGTGATTCTAGTGTGAAAATGTGGAACATGATACGATATTTGGGTGTCAGGTGGATTGTATACCTTGAGTACTCAGAGACCCTGCTGGTATATTAATTTCATATACATGTATTCCTCATATAGTTTCAATTGTAATTTGCTGTAATTGTGTATTGTTGGCAAACAGGCTGGAAAATTGTTTTTGAGTGCGCAATAGCTATCTATGCGATCTGGGATTAGAGCTGAAGCAAATTCAATTATTGTGTTACAGAAGGTGACTTTACTAGTAGAGGTTTATGTTAGGAAAGATGGAAGGTTTAAAAGTTGTTCTCCTGTACTCATAAACTAATGGCAAAGAGTGGAGAAATGTGATCTAAGGAGCAACAGCTCAGTCTTGATATAGCCACTTAATCCATCCATCCATTATCCAACCCGCTATATCCTAACTACAGGGTCACCGGGGTCTGCTGGAGACAATCCCAGCCTACACAGGGTGCAAGGCAGGAAACAACCCCCCCTGGGCAGGGCGCCAGCCCACCACAGGGCACACACACACACACACACACACACACACACACACACACACACACACACACACACACACACACACACACACTAGGGACAATTTAGAATCGCCAATACACCTAACCCACGCAGACATGCGGAGAACATGCAAATTCCACGCAGGGAAGACCCGGGAAGTGAACCCCGGTCTCCTAACTGCGGGGCAGCAGCGCTACCCACTGCGCCACCGTGCTGCACTAGCCACTTAATAATCATTAAAAATACAAATTTAAAAAATAATAGTGTCTATGTAAATAGATGGTAGAGAAATGTACAATGCAGTTGTCATTAAACTGCTACACATTGAAAGACTCTTGGGCAGATTTTAAGAGCGCTTTTAACATGCTCATGTTTTTTGTTTTTGTATTCTGATTGGGTTTCACTTTTGTTTATGAATATTTGCTGCAGTCTGAATGTCTGGAATCTTTCTGAATCTCGATCTTTAGAGAGTCTCTTTTATTTCAGCTTCTTTATACACATCCTTTTAGTTGAGCTCTTTGGTTGTTAATTTGTTTTTCCATTTGATGTGAGATAGATAGACAGATAGGTAAATAGAACTTTATATGTCCCTGGGGAAATTTGGCTTTTTTATAGAAACTCTTTAAATAAATAAATACATAAATAGGTAGGCAGATAAATAAATATACACACACACCAGAAAGTAAAACAATTAAAAAGAAAGAAAATGTATAACTTTGCACTCCCAGTAAAAGTGAGGCATTATGCATGCGTATTTCAGTTGGTATAAAGGAGGCCCACTCGTGTTTCTTGACACACTTCTGCTGAATGGTTTATTGGCTGAAAGTCCTCATTGTTAGTGTGTCAAAGTGAAGATGTGCAGCATTGTTCATAATGGCATTATGTTTTGTTTTAATTCTGTCCCATGCTATAACCTTCAAGGTGGACCAGAGTGCATCCCATAACTGACCCTGCACTTTTAATTAGCTTGTTTATTCGGTGGGCTTCTCCTGAAGTGATGTTACTGGCCCATCACACCACACTAGCCATCACAGTGTTACAGAAAATGTGTCACTTCCCACATTAAAGGAACGCAGTCTCCTAAGGAAAAAGAAATTGCTCTGCTCTTTTTTCTCTTGTCCCTTTGTGTTCTGAGACCAGTCCAACCTGTCATTAATGTGGATCGTCAAGTACCTGAAGGAGTGGACCACTTCTACATGCACTCACTGAATAGTGACTGAACATAAAGGCTCTTTGGTGTGGCAAATGTCAATAAGCAGTTCCTTGGTTTTGCTGATGTTAAGCAAAGTTCTGCACCCGATTCCTCTCCTCCATCTCTTCCCTCTTTTCAATACACCCCATAAGTGCAGATCATGGGTTTGCGTCTCATTTGAGAATTTCTGCATGTGGTATAACCTGCTGTTATATTTGTAGTCATAATGTACAGAATGAAGAGAAAAGCAGACAGGCCTGTTCCTTGTGGTGCTCCAGTGTTGCTTACCCAGTCCTTGAGTCTCAGAAACTTGCTGTCTGCCGACAGATAGTCCGTTATCAGGACACCACAGGCTCATCCACCTGCATATCTCGGAGTTTACCCCATAACAGGGATGTCTGGATGGTATTGAAGACACTATGACCAACTTTAGAAAAGATACTGTCTCTCCAATACTAAAATAAAGACTGATGTATTTAGCATTTTATATAGCTGTTAGTAGTTAATGGTTAAATTATAAAGCAGTTTTATATTCAGATTAAAATAACTGTAACTGTGACAGTAAGTAGCCATGTGATTATATGACCAGATGGCCTACTAAAGATGCCATTATGTCTGGTTGTGGAGACGCTGGACAGAATGCTGGGTAAAGATATAAAATGGAAGCAGGGAAATGAAGGTGAAGTTCCATGGACGCATGTACTTTTTCTTCCTTTAATTAAATAAACAGAGTTAAGCAAAGTAGTTGATCTCTCAGAAGGTGAAGAGTTGGAAGCAGCTACTACAGTCCAGTCTGATAACAGACATGCGCAGAGCAGAAATGTCAGATGTGGGACCAAGAAAACAGCTAAATTAAAAAAGTAAAATCTGTCCACTGTATTCATTTTGCCAGAACAGAGTTAGCGACTGAGCTGCGGTTGAAAAGCAATAAAATTTTCTTCTACAATTGATATACAATGTATTCAGAAAATATTAGATTAGATTAGAATAGATAAACTTTGTTAATCCCATGGAGAAATTCAGATGCATACAGCAGCAGAAACTTTAAAAAAACAGGGATACACACTCACATAATACAAATAATATAGTCATTCAATCAATCAATCAATCAGTCCACTCATACATAATATATAAATTCCACAGACTCTGTAACGTTAGTAAGGTTTTCTTTGTAGGTATGAACCACGATTCTTTACATTATATTTGCATAAAATGCTCAGTATTAAGATGCTGAGAACTAAGCCTTGCAAGAGAGAGAGTTTTAAAAACAATGTAGTTTTTGTTGGTTTTGGCTGAGTTATTTATAAACTAAACCATATACTGCTTGATAATATACAGATATTGTTGTTTTCTGTATGCATCAGTGTAGTCTATAATTACAGAGGCGACAGTAATGTGCTTTAAGGAAGATTTAAAGGACTCTAGTGTTTAACAAGCCTGAAGCCTCTGAAGTTAAATTGCTGAATGGGCAACACTCCTCCCCTTCTGTCTGTTTGGTAACACCATCAGATAATAAAGCTTGTTGGAAAGTGCACAACAGAGTGGAACTCACTGAAATCCACTACCCATTTGTTGTAAAACATGCTTATGGCATCGTGTTTCAAAGGTCATATTACAGTGTTGCGCTTGCTTCAGGGAGCTTTACAATAGATACCATTGTGAAGTTGTATCCTCTTTGTGTTGTTCATTTCTTTTTTCTCATTGTTTTGTTCATTTGTTTTTTACCTGCTGATAGCCAAGCATCTGTGTGGATTTCTCAGGTTGACCTTACACAAAGGTTATTGCTTAAAGAAGTCTGGCTGTATTTTATTTAATATATATTACACTTCATGCATGGTGTCTTCAAGTTGTATAACTTCATGCAATGTTTGGATAATTGTGCTGAGAAAACATCATGTCTTTTGGTGACAGTCAGAAGGAACACTGACATTTCCTGTAAAGTACTTGTAAATGGTTTACTCTCCAAATAATTAAATAAATCATTGTTTTTGGTATTATTTAAAATATATTAATTTATACCTCTTTTAACTCATTATATAGACTGTTAGGCTTCTACTTTTAATATTTTTGAAAGGTAATGATATGTTTTTGCTGACATCATGTGGTTGTAAGACAGAGTTGCTGCTTTATTTATAAGAATC
Organism: Polypterus senegalus; assembly: GCF_016835505.1. Taxonomy (NCBI): domain Eukaryota; kingdom Metazoa; phylum Chordata; class Cladistia; order Polypteriformes; family Polypteridae; genus Polypterus; species Polypterus senegalus. Next base: position 144,963,169 of record NC_053163.1, on the reverse strand, counting down.
TCAGCCGTACTTGAACCATATCCAGCAATCTTTTTTGGAAGCCTGGTTCTTTCTGAAGGGAGGTTTATTGGGTATGTTTGAGTGGAGCAACAGGGGTGTAAAGCAGAAACCTACTTTGAGCAGGGCACCTGTCTTTCAAAAGGCACACGTATTGCCATCTTATAATTTTAATCTCTAAAAAATGTCTTTGTATTATGGGTATTACTGTGGATTTCTTTTGAATACATTTTCTGCAGAGCTTGGTGTGTGTGTGTGTATATATATATATATATATATATATATATATATATATATATATATATATATATATATATATATATATATATATATACATACAGTGGTGTGAAAAACTATTTGCCCCCTTCCTGATTTCTTATTCTTTTGCATGTTTGTCACACAAAATGTTTCTGATCATCAAACACATTTAACCATTAGTCAAATATAACACAAGTAAACACAAAATGCAGTTTTAAATGATGGTTTTTATTATTTAGGGAGAAAAAATTCCAAACCTACATGACCCTGTGTGAAAAAGTAATTGCCCCCTGAACCTAATAACTGGTTGGGCCACCCTTAGCAGCAATAACTGCAATCAAGCATTCGTGATAACTTGCAATGAGTCTTTTACAGCACTCTGGAGGAATTTTGGCCCACTCATCTTTGCAGAATTGTTGTAATTCAGCTTTATTTGAGGGTTTTCTAGCATGAACCGCCTTTTTAAGGTCATGCCATAGCATCTCAATTGGATTCAGGTCAGGACTTTGACTAGGCCACTGCAAAGTCTTCATTTTGTTTTTCTTCAGCCATTCAGAGGTGGATTTGCTGGTGTGTTTTGGGTCATTGTCCTGTTGCAGCACCCAAGATCGCTTCAGCTTGAGTTGACGAACAGATGGCGGACATTCTCCTTCAGAATTTTTGGTAGACAGTAGAATTCATGGTTCCATCTATCACAGCAAGCCTTCCAGGTCCTGAAGCAGCAAAACAACCCCAGACCATCACACTACCACCACCATATTTTACTGTTGGTATGATGTTCTTTTTCTGAAATGCTGTGTTCCTTTTATGCCAGATGTAACAGGACATTTGCCTTCCAAAATGTTCAACTTTTGTCTTATCAGTCCACAATGTATTTTCCCAAAAGTCTTGGCAATCATTGAGATGTTTCTTAGCAAAATTGAGATGAGCCCTAATGTTCTTTTTGCTTAACAGTGGTTTGCGTCTTGGAAATCTGCCATGCAGGCCGTTTTTGCCCAGTCTCTTTCTTATGGTGGAGTGGTGAACACTGACCTTAATTGAGGCAAGTGAGGCCTGCAGTTCTTTAGACGTTGTCCTGGAGTCTTTTGTGACCTCTCGGATGAGTCGTCTCTGCGCCTTGGGGTAATTTTGGTCGGCCGGCCACTCCTAGGAAGGTTCACCACTGTTCCATGTTTTTGCCATTTGTGGATAATGGCTCTCACTGTGGTTCGCTGGAGTCCCAAAGCTTTAGAAATGGCTTTATAACCTTTACCAGACTCAATTACTTCTGTTCTCATTTGTTCCTGAATTTCTTTGGATCTTGGCATGATGTCTAGCTTTTGAGGTGCTTTTGGTCTACTTCTCTGTGTCAGGCAGCTCCTATTTAAGTGATTTCTTGATTGAAACAGGTGTGGCAGTAATCAGGCCTGGGGGTGGCTACAGAAATTGAACTCAGGTGTGATACACCACAGTTAGGTTATTTTTAAACAAGGGGGCAATTACTTTTTCACACAGGGCCATGTAGGTTTGGATTTTTTTCTCCCTAAATAATAAAACCATCATTTAAAAACTGCATTTTGTGTTTACTTGGGTTATATTTGACTAATGGTTAAATGTGTTTGATGATCAGAAACATTTTGTGTGACAAACATGCAAAAGAATAAGAAATTAGGAAGGGGGCAAATAGTTTTTCACACCACTGTGTATGTGTATATATATATATATATATATATATATATATATACATACACACACACACACACCAAGCTCTGCAGAAAATGTATTCAAAAGAAATACACAGTAATACCCATAATACAAAGACATTTTTTGGAGATTAAAATGATCAGATGGCAAGAAGTGTGCCTTTTGAAAGACAGGTGTAAACTGTGCCATTGGAGAAAGCTCACATAAACATGAGGAAAGTGACTTCACACAGGAGTTAGCCAAATAGGTCCAAGCTTTTTGAAGTTCTAATGAGCCTAACACACATCCTCTTGTAAAATTTGAGGCAGAAATCTCATTGCAAAGTATTTGTGTGGAATTGATTAATATTGGTTAAATTGTAGGAGGCAGACCATACTTAATCTGTCTTAGCATTTTAATAGAATGTAAACACAGTTCACTTTCTTACCTCCTTCAAATTCATCCTCTTAATAACTTTAGATTTTTCTATAAACCAAATCCAGTCTGTACTCATTTATAATTTGTTGGATAGATAGTGAGGGAGAACCATGCTTAATGCTGAGGTCAGTCTATAACCTATGGACAAAATTATTTTCATTGTAGTTTTATTGCGGAGAACATCAAAATCATTTCAGATTAAATTTTGAACAAAGAATTAGTAATGCAAAATTCTATAGTATGATGACTTATTGTGTTTTAACAAGTAACAAAAAGCACATATTGTGAAATCTATTTTCATTTGTGACATATGCATTTCAGTTTAATTTTCGTTATGACTTATGGTAAGGTGAAAAGGCTTTTTGTCAATGTCACTGGTGTAAAAACCTGCCATAGCAGTGTACTGAATGGTATAGTGAAGAGAGTACACACAAATTAGAAATCTTGGATTTCAAAAATGAACATCAGATATAAACATATCCGAACAAGCCAATTGTTGGGCAATATAATTAACTGAACTGTGTATGGTCAGTAAGAATAATTGGGTAGTGTTGATTGGTAGGGCAGCTCGGTGGCGCAGTGGTAGTGCTGCTGCTTTGCAGTCAGGCGTTTGCATGTTCTCCCCGTGTCTTTCCTCCTATTGTCTAATGAGATGCCGGTTATAACAACAACAACATTTATTTATATAGCACATTTTCATACAAAAAATGTAGCTCAAAGTGCTTTACATGATGAAGAATAGAAAAATAAAAGACACAGTAAGAAAATAAAATAAGTCAGCATTAATTAACATAGAATAAAAGTAAGGTCCGATGGCCAGGGAGGACAGAAAAAAACAAACAAAAAAAAACTCCAGACGGCTGGAGAAAAAATAAAATCTGCAGGGATTCCAGACCATGAGACCGCCAGTGCCCTCTGGGCATGATGGATGACACTAAATTATCCCAAGTGTGTTTGGTGCATGTGTGTTCACCCCAAGATGGACTGGCACCCTGTCCAGGGTTTTTTCCCGCCTTGCACCCTGTGCTAGCTGTGAGAGGCTCGAACCCCGCCAAAGGCAACTCCCTGGTCTGGAACAGGTGGGTTAGAAAATTACATTACAGTCTGATTGGTAATGCAGGTACTTATTGGAGTCTTGTTCACTGGTCAAACAGTAGATGACACATGAAGAAACAGTTTAAAGGACCTTTATTAAAAGTTGTTCATGAGTCTGTAGGTATGGCTTGAAATGTACAATGCCTTGATGTTGCACGCTGTATGGAGGTTTGTCCTTAGTGTTAATGTTGTCACATATGCAGTATACAGTTATATTATTTCTAGCGTGTGCTGTTTCTGGGATGTGTGAGATGGTGCAAAGTGCACTCTGCAGGCATCTGTGCTTTTAGATGGGAGTTTAGCTCCAGTGATGAATTGGGCCATTTCAGCCACGCACTATTGTGGGGTCTTGCACTCTGCCACCGTGCAGATGCCATACTGCTATTTTAAATACTTGACACATACTCTATACAGATTAAAAAGGGGAGGACCCCACACTTACTTAAAAGCCAAACATCTAGATAGCATTTTTAGGTTTTTAATTAAAATGGCTTTAAAGAGGCATACAATGAAGTAATCATCACCCTATTTCTGAACCATAAAGGCAAGTTTCATTACACCAGGATAAAAACTGTAAAGGACATTGGCTGTTTAGGTAATGTCACAAAAATGAAGCCCAAACATTAATGAAAATATCCAAAGGCCATAGATAAAAAGAAGAATGCATGCATCAAATGGCGTTGTTATTGTCTGCATTCATGCAGAATGACAATCCTCATCAAAGGCCTCTTTTTCAAGAGAATAACTTTTCACAAGTTTTCCTGCAGTTAAATTTATCCTCATTCCATTCGATGGGGGGGAATGTTTCATTGAACCTCATACTGATATTTTATTATTGCAGCCAAAATAAAGCCGTGCTGGCTAAGATTTCAGCTAAAAAGTTGGATTTCAGTTAGAAATATTTCAATAGGACTTGGTGAAAGTTGCATCCTTGTACTCGAATTGAGCACAGAATGGCATCCCCTGTACCTCAAAGTAGACAGCAAATCCAAAAATGACTTATAAGGGGCCTACAATACCTTTAACTTTAAATTGACAACAGTGCTTAGATAGATAGATACTTTATTAATCCCAAGGGGAAATTCACATACTCCAGCAGCAGCATATTGATAAAAAACAATATTAAATTAAAGAGTGATAAAATTGCAGGTAAAACAGACAATAACTTTATATAATGTTAACGTTTACCCCCCCGGGTGGAATTGAAGAGTCGCATAGTGTGGGGGAGGAATGATCTCAGCTGCCAAGAGTGCAGTTAACATTAATCAGTAAGCAATATAAAGATGCCATTGCTAAAAATAAATACATAATTTATAAGGAACTTATTCTGTTGGTTGTAAATGATTAACCTTATGTGGTCAATTATAACTAAAAATCTCCAGGATATGTATGTCATAAATCTAACAGCCATCTATATATATATATATATATATATATATATATATATACACACATATATATAGATAGATAGATAGATATAATTCACTAAGGCAAGACAACGATGGAAAGCACGCAGGAAGGGGCGTGGATTCACTGAGCCGCCGACAAGTAAGATACCAATGGCGCACGCAGGAAGGAGCCACGCCCACCAACTCCTGGCACCTCAGAGCCACATTGACTGTTCATAGAGGCGTGTTTCTCGCGGAGGTGAATCGCCATATGCAGTGTGTTAATCGGTTTGTGAGGGGTGTCCCATGGGATCCTCAAAACAATCCTTTACAACTGAGGTTAAAACACAATGAAGTAAGCAGTCTTTAAAAAACGAGTTTTCTGTTACGACGCACGACCACGTGCACCATAGCAAACTGTTTTACTGTGTTGGTTCGTTCCGTGCATTGTTATAATGTTGCTTTTCTTGCTGAATTATTACATTACCGATTTTTCAAATGTTAATTCTCTCCCTGTGCTTAAAAATCATTAAAAAACCGGCCTGATTATGCGGCTTATGGTACGCCGCGGGTTGGCTAGTTATATCATATATCCCCAACTCACACTGAAGCACCATGAAGACTTTTTCCATCTATTTTGATGGTTCTGTTTGGTAGATTCTAGATACGGGTGGGATAAATAGGCAGAAGGGGTAATGCGCACAACTTTTTTAGGCAGGTGACCTAAATGAGGTAAGGATGAAGACTCAAATGTCACAGCGACAAGCACACAAAAAACAGGACCAAAGTGGGAATTTTCCAAACAAACAATTTGAGAGAACTGGAGGGGTTTTGCCTAGAACAGGGGTCTCCAACCTTTATCCATTGAGAGCTACTTTTACAAAATGAAAATGGCTGAGAGCTACTTCTGTTTTCTAACGTTTATTCTCACAGCTTATTTCAACTCAAACAATAACTGAATAAGCTTGGTTTTCCTGAACATTTACAAAATGTTGGTGTCTACAACTCGCATTTTGCATTAAAACATCACAAAAAAAATTTAGTTCACCTGTAAGTGCATTTTGTACGTCTGTATGCATTTTCTAGTGTTTCTCACACTATTGAATTAAAACATGAATGCTGTCAAAACAAAACAATGCAATTCCAAATCCACAGATATTCCTTATTCATTTGTCATTTTCTTCCATGTCACTGTGTCACTTTATTCACATGTCCAGTTGCATGTGTGATGTGTTTTTTAGTTAGATGCCTGGCACTGAGGTGTATGGTGGAGTGGAGACACTGAGGTTCACTCTTATGGAGTCATTTAAATGTTCGTCTGTCCATCTTGTTCTGAACTTTGATTTCATGACATTCATGTCAGACTCACAGAGTTATGGAGACCCAAACAAAGCAGACATTTTCAGAGCTGCTTATTGAAGATTCTTATAGTTATCTGGCTCTACTGAGCTCCAGAAATGCTGAGAATGCTGTTGAGATTTTAACTGTACATTATTTTGAAGTTTTACTAAATATAATATATAAAATCCAATGTCTGTCTGTCTGTCCGCTTTTCACGAAAGAACTTCTTAACAGATTTAGATTGGGTTTTTTCCTAGAATTTGCTTGAACATTCCGGTTGATTTTACAATTTCTGTCATATCGCTATGTACCATAGTTTGCTGACGGTACCGATTGTATTTGCGTGAATCTGAGAAACACGCAGCAGGCCGAAGGGAGGGGCCTTCCTCACTCACTCGCCAGCTTCGGGGCGTGTTCCTTAACTCCGCTTTGCTAGCGAACGAGAGAACAATTGAATTCAACTTTGTTTGATATTTAAAATAAAGTGTTACTTAGGTCTTGATGAGTTTGAGTCCGGATATTCCCTTAAGTGTATGCCACATTGAAAAGACAGATTGCAATTCAGATTGTGTGAAAAGGATCGTGATATGATTTTTTGGAAAGATCACCCACTCCTAATTTGACTAATCAAGTTTTCAATTTTATGTAGGATTCATTAACCCTTTGGCAAGCTACCGGTACCTCGCTAGCGATGTGTTTCAAGACCCCTGGCCTAGAAACAAAAAATAAAACTTTCAGATTGTGTGTAAAGTGTTAAACACCCAAAAAGACACTGGGTGCATTTAGATGCATGTTAATAACCCGGACGTTTACAGAATCCCGGTGCACGTCCATGACAGGGAACTCTTATAAGGTCGCTGATTATTGACACAATGCTTTTACAAAACATGAACACAAATTTGTTTTTAGTGGATTAGTGTACACCAAACTGATTGGCAGACTCTCCCCAAGTACCAAGCCTACAGTTGAAGTTAGAAGTTTACATGCATTATGGGTGAACTAGGCTGACCCGCCTTTTAAGACGACCGACTTTTAAGTTGACCACTTCTTAAGGCAATTCAATATGTAGATCAATTTGATATTTTATACAAGCTCATTAATTTGGTTATATTGCATTTGAGCGGGATTACTTTAATACTCGTAGTTTCTGTTATTTTTGTGATGATATTTAAACTTTTTTTCTATATTGAGGTCGCCCTTTTGAACCCCCCTGATATTCACTACGCGGTGAGGCATTTGTACTCCATCAAAATTAATTATTTCCAGAGACATCATTTTGTCTATTTTTCCAGCGCATCGCGCACAAAAGCAAGGGAACGATGGGAGCACCAGAACTCTGCTCACATCATGTCGCTCGTATCGCAAGCTGCAAGTAGTAAGTCTGTGATAAGCGGAATACCGCTACGCTTTCCACTCACGGGACGGAAGGACAATCCCGACCGCTTTTATATAGTAAGAAAGAAGAAGATATTGCACAGTCTGGAGTAGAAAATCATCTTTTACCTTGGGAAAAAAAAACATAACTACAAATCCCATCGTGCATTGCAAAATGGACGGGCGTGTGAAACTCCGCGCCTGCGTAGCACTCACGGGACGGAAGGACACCCGACCGCTTTTATATACAGTGGTGTGAAAAACTATTTGCCCCCTTCCTGATTTCTTATTCTTTTGCATGTTTGTCACACACAATGTTTCTGATCATCAAACACATTTAACCATTAGTCAAATATAACACAAGTAAACACAAAATGCAGTTTTTAAATGATGGTTTTTATTATTTAGGGAGAAATAAAATTCCAAACCTACATGGCCCTGTGTGAAAAAGTAATTGCCCCCTGAACCTAATAACTGGTTGGGCACTCTTAGCAGCAATAACTGCAATCAAGCGTTTGCGATACTTGCAATGAGTCTTTTACAGCGCTCTGGAGGAATTTTGGCCCACTCATCTTTGTAGAATTGTTGTAATTCAGCTTTATTTGAGGGTTTTCTAGCATGAACCGCCTTTTTAAGGTCATGCCATAGCATCTCAATTGGATTCAGGTCAGGACTTTGACTAGGCCACTCCAAAGTCTTCATTTTGTTTTTCTTCAGCCATTCAGAGGTGGATTTGCTGGTGTGTTTTGGGTCATTGTCCTGTTGCAGCAACCAAGATCGCTTCAGCTTGAGTTGACGAACAGATGGCTGGACATTCTCCTTCAGGATATTTTGGTAGACAGTAGAATTCATGGTTCCATCTATCACAGCAAGCCTTCCAGGTCCTGAAGCAGCAAAACAACCCCAGACCATCACACTACCACCACCATATTTTACTGTTGGTATGATGTTCTTTTCTGAAATGCTGTGTTCCTTTTACGCCAGATGTAACGGACATTTGCCTTCCAAAAGTTCAACTTTTGTCTCATCAGTCCACAAGGTATTTTCCCAAAAGTCTTGGCAATCATTGAGATGTTTCTTAGCAAAATTCAGACGAGCCCTAATGTTCTTTTTGCTTAACAGTGGTTTGCGTCTTGGAAATCTGCCATGCAGGCCGTTTTTGCCCAGTCTCTTTCTTATGGTGGAGTCGTGAACACAGACCTTAATTGAGGCAAGTGAGGCCTGCAGTTCTTTAGACGTTGTCCTGGGGTCTTTTGTGACCTCTCGGATGAGTCGTCTCTGCGCTCTTGGGGTAATTTTGGTCGGCCGGCCACTCCTGGGAAGGTTCACCGCTGTTCCATGTTTTTGCCATTTGTGGATAATGGCTCTCACTGTGGTTCGCTGGAGTCCCAAAGCTTTAGAAATGGCTTTATAACCTTTACCAGACTGATAATCTCAATTACTTCTGTTCTCATTTGTTCCTGAATTTCTTTGGATCTTGGCATGATGTCTAGCTTTTGAGGTGCTTTTGGTCTACTTCTCTGTGTCAGGCAGCTCCTATTTAAGTGATTTCTTGATTGAAACAGGTGTGGCAGTAATCAGGCCTGGGGGTGGCTACGGAAATTGAACTCAGGTGTGATACACCACAGTTAGGTTATTTTTGAACAAGGGGGCAATTACTTTTTCACACAGGGCCATGTAGGTTTGGATTTTTTTTTCTCCCTAAATAATAAAAACCATCATTTAAAAACTGCATTTTGTGTTTACTTGTGTTATATTTGACTAATGGTTAAATGTGTTTGATGATCAGAAACATTTTGTGTGACAAACATGCAAAAGAATAAGAAATCAGGAAGGGGGCAAATAGTTTTTCACACCACTGTAGAAGGATTCTTTAAGACTCACTTTATACAATTTTATACTATCCACCTCTCAATTTGGCAGACCGTATAAGACATTGCCTTTATGCAGGGCAGAAGGTTTTTTTTTTCTCCACAATGTTCACAGACCTCAGAGTCTTTCACATTTTATTGCCCGTATCACAATTCCAGTGGGTCACAAGTTTCTATACACTTTGTTCATATTCGGTGGCATTGTCCTTAAATTGTTTAACTCGAGCCAAACATTTTGAGTCTCTTTCCAAAAACTTTTTACAATAAGATAGAACTGGTGTAACTAGGACAGATTCATTGGCCTCCTTTCTCACACACACTTTTTCAATTCTGCCCACAAATGTTCAATCGAATTGAAGTCAGGGCTTTGTGATGGCCACTGCAATACCTTGACCTTGTTGTCCTTAAGCCATTTTGCCACGACTTTGGAGGTCTGCTTGGGGTCCTTGTCCATTTGGAAGACCCATTTGCAACTGAGTATCAACTTCCTTGCTCAGTTCTTGAGATGTTGCCACAGTATATCTCCATCATTTTCCTTCCTCATGATGCCATCTGTTTTATGAAGTGCACCAGTCCCTCCTGCAGCAAAGCATCTCCTAAACATTATGCATCCACCATCATGCAGATGGTGTTCTTTGGCTTGCAAGCCTCACCCTTTGTCCTCCAAGCATAACAATAGTCATTATGGTCCAACAGTCCGATCTTTGATTCATCAGACCAGATGACTTTACCCCAGAAGGTAAGATCTTTGTCCCAATGTGCCATTGCAAACTGTAGTTTGGCTTTTTTATGGCGGCTTTAGAGCAGTGGCTTCCTCCTTGCTGAGCAGCCTTTCAGGTTATGTTGATATCGGACTCGTTTTACTGTGGATAGAGACATTTGTCTACCTGTTTCCTCCAGCATCTTCATAAGGTCCTTTGCTGTTATTCTAGGACTGAGTTGCACTTTTCGTGCCAAAATATGTTTTTCTCTAGGAGACAGAATGTGCCGCTTTCCTTAGTATGACGGCTGGGTGGTCCCATGGTGTTTATACTTCAGTATTCTTGTCTGTACAGATGAACATGGAACCTTCAAGTGTTTGGAAATTGTTCCCAAGGATGATCCAGATTTGTGGAGGTCCACTTTTTTTTTAATGAATTCTTGGCTGATTTCATTTGATTTTCCCATTATGTCAAGACGCAGTGAGTTTGATGGTAGGCCTTAATGCCCATCCACGTGTTGACTCTACTTATCAGAAGCTAACTGTGTAACTGCTTAAAGGCTTGACATCATTTTCTGGAAGTTTACGAGCTGTTTAAGGGCACAGTTAAACATTGTGACCCAATGGAATTAAGAGATTGTCAGTAAAAAGTGAAATAATTTGACTGTGAACATTGATAGAAAAATTACTTTTGCCTTGCACAAAGCAGATATCTGAAACATTATACCAAATGTATAGCTTGTTAGTATAAAATCTGTGGAGGGGTTATAAAGTGAGTTTTAAAGAATTGACTCGGAGTGTGTGGAAATGTATGACTCCACCTGTATAAATGAGGACTCTTATTTATGAAGGCAGAGCTGCACGTGTGGTAACTGGATTCAGACTCATCACATGCTCTTTGACATCCTGAACTTTTCCCTACATTTATTATTGGTAAACTCTTTCAAACTAACACTGTTGCACCAGCCTTTGTTTTGCTCACACATCTAGTTACCCAAGGATAATAAATGGTGAAAGCATCCACAAAGATAAATTTCCTGAGGCAGCTGCTTGGGTGATTGTGTTATTCCTTTACAGTGATCCCTCACAATATCGTGCTTCGACTTTCGCGGCTTCACTCCATCGCGGATTTTAAATGTAAGCATATCTAAATATATATCACAGATTTTTCGCTGGTTTGCGGATTTCTGCGGACACTGTGTCTTTTAATTTATGGTACATGCTTCCTCAGTTTGTTTGCCCAGTTGATTTCATACAAGGGACACTATTGGCAGATGGCTTAGAAGCTACCCAATCAGAGCATGTATTACGTATTAAATAAAACTCCTCAATGATATACGATATGCTTCCCGAGCGGTGCTTGATTGTTTGCTTTTCTCTGTCTCTCTCAGCCTGACGGAGGGGGTGTGAGCAGAGGGGCTGTTTGCCTAGAGGATATGGACGCTCCTCTAAAAAATGCCGCTTTATCGTGGTGCTTCGGCATACTTAAAAGCCCAAAAGCACGTATTGATTTTTTGATTGTTTGCTTTTCTCTCTCGCACTCTCTCTCTCTGACATTCTCTGCTCCTGACACGCATTCTGTGAAGAGGAAGATATGTTTGCATTCTTTTAATTGTGAGAAAGAACTGTCATCTCTGTCTTGTCATAGAGCACGGTTTAAACTTTTGACTAAAGGGTGTTATTTCATGTCTAGAGAGCCCTAATAATGTTAACAGTGTTGGAGCGTTTGTAAGGGCTTAAAATATCTAAAAATAACCACACAAACATATGGTTTCTACTTCGCGGATTTTCATCTATCGCGAGGGGTTCTGGAACGCAACCCCCGCGATCGAGGAGGGATTACTGTATATGGTTGAAATAATCTGTCTCGATAGAGTTAGTCCCATGGGTACGAACAAGATCCGTTCCCAAGTCTGTCTTTAAGTCAAATTTGTAGGTTAAGTAGGAAAAGGTACATATGGTTCTTATTTAGCATCATTTAGTCAAATGTTTGTCTTAATATGTACAGTAGTTTGTATTTTACCTCTGGAATGTGATCTGACTTAAAATGGCTCCTTCCTCAAGCCAGTGAAGTACTGTAGTGTGTGCGTTTGTTATTAGACATTAGTGCGAGAGGACACTACGGTTTGCGTGGCATAAATTTTGTCATCAGTCATCGGCAACTGCACACCTCCAGAATTTTGTATTTGTCCCACCCTATGTGTGCCAGTGTTTGTTGGCATGGTATGCATTAGACAAGAAAACGTGCTTATTGGAGGAACAGTTGTGTGAAATGATGCCAACCGCACTTATACAATCCAACATTAAAAGCACACTTCTGTGGCCAAATGTGCATAAATTCATAGCAAGAAATTGCTGAGACTTTGGGAAAAGATGAATGTTTGTGCAGGCAGAAATGGAAATCTCTGTGAGATACATATGTAAAGGCAAAGAATACACTTCATGGGGAAGACCCCTTCACAACATTTAGCCAAACCAAGAACACTCTCCGGGAGGTACTGTATGTCTATCATTGCCAAAGTCTTCAATCAATTGAAGACTTCATGAAAGTAAAGACAGAGGGTTTACCACAAGGTGCCAACCTCATGCATAGAAAGGACAGATCAGACTTTGCCAGAAAACAGTTGTGGAAGCCTGTCCGGTTCTAGAACAATTTTCTTTGGACAAAGGAAAGTAGATCAATAAATACCTGATTGTTGGAAAGAGAAGAGTATGGAGAAGAGAAGAAACTGGTCATGATCCAATGAATACTACATCATCTGTGAACCATGGTGGAGGCAGTTTTATGGCCTGATCATGCATGGCTGCAAGTGGATGGACGTCGTCACTGGTGTTTAATGATTATATGACTGCTGGCAGATGTAGAAGGATGAATTCTGAAGTGTACAGGGCTGTACTGTCTGCTCAGATTCAGACAAATGCTGCATAACTGACAGGATGATTCCTCACAGTACCTATGGACAGTGAGCTAAAGCATACTGTGAAAGCAAACCAAGTGCTTTTCAATAAAAAGTAGTGGAATATTCTTCAAAGGCCAAGTCAATCAACTGACCACAACCCAACTGGACATGCATTCCACTTGCTGAAGGCAAAAGTGATGGCAGAATGTTTAATGAACAAGCAGCAACTGAAGACATCTGCAGTAAAGGCCTGACAGAGCATCCACAGGGGTAGAAACTTGGCATTTGGAGATGGCTGTGGGTTCCAGACTTGACACAGAATGGAAACCAAGGGTTGTCAAAGTCTAACACAGACTACCCGCTCTGGACACAAACGGGGGCCATCTCCCACCCCACCTATAGTGCATCCAGAAAGTATTCACAGCGCATCACTTTTTCCACATTTTGTTATGTTACAGCCTTATTCCAAAATGGATTAAATTCATTTTTTTCCTCAGAATTCTACACACAACACCCCATAATGACAACGTTAAAAAAGTTTACTTGAGGTTTTTGCAAATTTATTAAAAATAAAAAAACTGAGAAATCCCATGTACATAAGTATTCACAGCCTTTGCTCAATACTTTGTCGATGCACCTTTGGCAGCAATTACAGCCTCAAGTCTTTTTGAATATGATGCCACAAGCTTGGCACACCTATCCTTGGCCAGTTTCGCCCATTCCTCTTTGCAGCACCTCTCAAGCTCCATCAGGTTGGATGGGAAGCGTCGCTGCACAGCCATTTTAAGATCTCACCAGGGATGTTCAATCAGATTCAAGTCTGGGCTCTGGCTGGGCCACTCAAGGACATTCACAGAGTTGTCCTGAAGCCACTCCTTTGATATCTTGGCTGTGTGCTTAGGGTCGTTGTCCTGCTGAAAGATGAACCGTCGCCCCAGTCTGAGGTCAAGAGCGCTCTGGAGCAGGTTTTCATCCAGGATGTGTCTGTACATTGCTGCAGTCATCTTTCCCTTTATCCTGACTAGTCTCCCAGTTTCTGCCGCTGAAAAGCATCCCCACAGCATGATGCTGCCACCACCTTGCTTCACTGTAGGGATGGTATTGGCCTGGTGATGAGCGGTGCCTGGTTTTCTCCAAACGTGATGCCTGGCATTCACACCAAAGAGTTCAATCTTTGTCTCATCAGACCAGAGAATTTTGTTTCTCATGGTCTGAGAGTCCTTCAGGTGCCTTTTGGCAAACTCCATGTGGGCTGCCATGTGCCTTTTACTAAGGAGTGGCTTCCGTCTGGTCACTCTACCATACAGCCCTGATTGGTGGATTGCTGCAGAGATGGTTGTCCTTTTGGAAGGTTCTCCTCTTTCCACAGAGGACCTCTGGAGCTCTGACAGAGTGACCATTGGGTTCTTGGTCACCTCCCTGACTAAGGCCCTTCTCCCCCGATCGCTCAGTTTAGATGGCCAGCCAGCTCTTGGAAGAGTCCTGGTGGTTTCGAACTTCTTCCACTTATGGATGATGGAGGCCACTGTGCTCATTGGGACCTTCAAAGCAGTAGAAATGTTTCTGTAACCTTCCCCAAATTTGTGCCTCGAGATAATCTTGTCTCGGAGGTCTACAGACAATTCCTTTGACTTCATGCTTGGTTTGTGCTCTGACATGAACTGTCAACTGTGGGACCTTCTATAGGCAGGTGTGTGCCTTTCCAAATCAGGTCCAATCAACTGAACTTACCACAGGTGGACTCCAATTAAGCTGCAGAAACATCTCAAGGATGATCAGGGGAAACAGGATGCACCTGAGCTCAATTTGGAGCTTCATAGCAAAGGCTGTGAATACTTATGTACATGTGCTTTCTCAATTTTTTTATTTTTAATAAATTTGCAAAAATCACAAGTAAACTTTTTTCATGTTGTTATTATGAGGTGTTGTGTGTAGAATTCTGAGGAAAAAAATGAATTTAATCCATTTTGGAATAAGGCTGTAACATAACAAAATGTGGAAAAAGTGATGCGCTGTGAATACTTTCCGGATGCACTGTAAGTCTCCAAATAGGCTTTGACCGGCACTGTCTACATATAACTATATTAGGTTCTTGACTATCCTGTGGGCTAGCTCCTCAACTAACCCGCGGCAAGATCTTTATGGTACACTACTTGCCTCACTTCCTCCTGCCATGTAAGCCTTTGTCCAGCACTCCACACTAGACTCCAAGCTTGTTAATCTAACAACATGAAAGAAGCACTTAAACTTTCTTTTGGGATCATTTCTAAATTCTAGCTCTGAACCATTTCCTAGGCCAGGTGTGCCTCATAAAACTCTTGACATAAGCTCTCCATCACTCCTCTTTGTGTTCTGAAAACCCCTGATAATAGGTTGCAGGAGTGCATGCAAAGAGTCACATGCCTCAATACTATAGGTTAACTTCCCTGAAACAATAACTTGCTGGGCATATATCCATTGTTTATTATATTGGTATCCCTGGGTAGTCAAACCCATGTGGTTAAAAAACATTGACAAGACTAAATTTAGCTCTCGTAAAGAGTAATCATATCCTGCTTTTAGGTGCTGCCCTTGTGGATGCTGGAGAGACAATGAAGCGACTGGCTGAGGTGAAGGACTCTTTGGATATTGAAGTAAAGCAAAACTTTATTGACCCGCTGCAGAACCTATGCGACAAAGACCTCAAAGAGATCCAGGTATTTAGCAGTTGGCCCAAGAGGCAAAGCTGAGTTTTGACTTTGAGAAATCTGGTCTTGACTATAGATAAAATATCAGTCCTGTCTGCCTATATTTTCAGTTCAAGTGGAAACTCTCACAATTTGTTTCATTGTTGATATTTGACATAGCATCACCTAAAAAAACTGGAGGGTCGTAGGCTAGACTATGATTACAAGAAGAAGCGTCAGGGTAAAATCCCAGATGAGGAGGTGCGCCAAGCTCTGGAGAAATTTGATGAATCCAAGGAAGTTGCAGAGACCAGTATGTTCAACCTGCTAGAGACTGATGTAAGTATGCAGTGTCTGCCATCTCTATTTAACTGTTAACCTTCCATCTACTCCATGAAAGTCTGTGCAGTTAACTCAGAAAATGAACAGAGAATGATGGCGGTCTGTTTTTTTTTTTTTGTAGATAGAGCAGGTCAGCCAGCTGTCCGCTCTGGTGGAGGCCCAACTTGATTACCACAGACAAGCTGTTGAAGTCATGGAAGATCTTTCAGAAAAGTTGAAGATAAGGTACAGTTATGCTGTTAATGATGGGAAGTAGAGCTCCTGTACTACTGGTCTTCCATCCATGAAAAGTTGAATCATTTCAACCAGCTAGTTTTAAATTCCTGCCCTAATTCCAAAATTAGCATTTGTGGGGTTCTATAGCTTGGGTATTCTAGTCAGGGTCCAGAGGGACAGAATATTTCCTGCTTCCTTAAGCATTTTTGCAATTTTTTGCTTATACAGGATTAATGAAGCATCTTCACAGCCTAAAAGGGAATACACTCCAAAGCCTAAGCCAGTTTACAGCTATGGAGACCAAGATCAGTCGAATGGGGGGTTTTCTTATGGATCTTCAGCAGCAAGCCAACCCTCCAGTAAGGCACCAGGTGAGACCGCATAAGTGTTAAGTTAATGCGTATTGGAGAATTGCCAGCTGTGGTCGATTGTCAAACATTTTTTTGCTTTAATCTATCTTCTTTTTGCACTTTGATGTCAGCAGCTTCATTCCGCTCGGATCGACCAGTCCGTGCCCCCAGTGTCCGCAGCACCTGTAAGTTTCAGAGTAGCTTGGAGTGGACTGCTGTCCTGCTCTGTTGCTTGTTTTTGCCGCCTTCCACTAACCCTGCAGAGCTTCTACTATGAAGGGATACTCTGTGTTTCTATTTAGCCATCTGCTCCACTAACAAACTATTTAACTGCAGTTTGCTAACTTTCCGTTAGGTTTTACAGGCCGTACCTGCCAGTCCAGCATAAGCGAAGCATATGTGCCCAGGCATTGTGTGGATCAGTTTTAATACACCTTTCCTAAATACTTTTGTTTGCAGTTTGACTCTCTCTTGCTGAATATGAGCTTCAGTAATTAATGGCTGATTACCGTGGTGGATTTTCAAGTTCAGGCTTTTCTTCTGAGTTTGCTGCACCTGTGAGCTTGAATTGTTTTAATTAACTGCACTATTGTGAACTATTAGGCTCCTGAGCCTTATGGCCTATTGTAAATGCCCCTTCAGATAATTCATTATTCCAAATATGTCCCAATATGGTTAGCTACCCTTTGTTTATATGCAACACAGTGTAGGGAGATGTACCTTTCTGTCTTACAGCTGCTTTCTGGCATAATTATTCATTTAGCAGGCGGTTTTATCCAAAGCGACTTACAAATGAGAATTAATGTAATCGAATCAACATAAGGTAGAAGTTGATTTTGAAACAAATGTTATAGGTCACTTTATATGTTTTTCATGTAACAAGGTCTCTACAGTATGTATAACAGATGTGTGTACCTTTTCTGCACTGCTTTAAAAATAATCACAAAGTAAGTGAGAATCAGTATCTGATCATCAGTCTTTAAAGGGCTATAAAGTAAAGAATACAACTGATTTCAGAGCATTTAAGTGAAAAAGAATCATAACGTTATGCTGAGAAAAGTCATTTTTGAATCATTAAAATATCTTTATTGGTTTAGGAGATACTTGACACCAGTAGTGATGCACTGCACGATAACATGTAGTGAATACACTTGACCTGAGCATTCCTAGTTTTCATCCTCTTTCTCTGTACGTTTATCATTCATTTGCTCAGAGGTTGATGCGCTTGCTGCTTCCTGAGCAGCTCTTCTTTTCTCCACCCTAGCGGCCCGCTTCTTCTCTTCTCTCGTCGGCCTCTTTTTGCGTTAAAACTGATTAAGTCAGTGTTTGTGTTTCAGTCTGCCTCAAAAAGGATTTCAGATATGAAGGGGTAGAGGAAGTGACGGCCAAGGTGGTAGGGATGAGAACGGCGCCCATACCACGTGCCGCACAGCCTGCCTGCTGCCAAGAGTTGATTGTACAATAAAATAAAAAGAGGAATAATCTTGGAGGTCATCATCCCGAAAACGGATAGTAGAGGTCACGTAGTATATGTGTACCAAATTTCAGATCAATGGTTCAAACGGTTTGAGAGCTACAGATGATTTAAAATCCTTGATAGACAAATAAACAGCCATGGCAGCCTATTATATATAAAGACATTTTGCAAAAGCTTCCAAATGTTACAAATTGTGACTGCCACCATCTTTGAAGTAGCTACCAGATAGTTACAAATTTTTACAAATTATGTTTGGCCATCACTTATCCATACATATGAATAAATTAAAAAAAATTTCATATTTTTTTGGAATCTATGCAGCAACAACTTTCAAAATTCTGTCAGTATTTAATCTTCTCCTGTTGTAAGAGCCATTTCCTAGTCATCTGAGATTCATAAATGTTTTACTAAATGATAGTGCATAATTTATGGGAGCTTCCTATAAGCCCCATGAGTAGAATTGAATTGGTATATTCTAGCTATTTCTAACTGCTCTGAGTAAACATTATTCTCTGTTAGTGATCAGCCTTGTCATGTTTGATGTGTAGAGGACACATGGTTTTAAACCGTGCCTTTCCTGCCTTGTGAGTGTTGCGTACCTTGTGTGCGTGTTTTGTGTACTAAGAAACATGCAAGACAAGACACTTAATTGAAAGAGCTGCGCCGTATGTTTAAAGCATAAAGAAGTTAAGAATCTGTAAGTATAGAAGAAGAAGTAAAGAACTTTTAAGTATAGAAATAACTAAAGTTTTACAAGAAGAGCTAAGTTTAGAGAAGATACATTTTTCTTTTTTTTTGCATTTTATTCTACATGTGTAACAACTTTTTTCTATATTCTTGTGTGAATTATTTGCTTTGAATTTTCACTAAATATTTTTAAAACAAACTTTTGGACTGAGAGATTTCTTTCGGCACACGTTTTACCCGTGCCAAGAAGAAATGTTAAGACACAAAGAAAAGATAAAAGTGGTGCGCCTAGTTCAAAGAGTATGTCTTCTTCTTTATGCGGTGTCCTTGCATAGTGGACTCGCACAAGAATTCTCCTGGTCTTTAATAAAGTAGGGATTCACATGTTATAGTCTGCAAGTATAGCTTAAATATTATCTTCTAGCATTTAAATCCTTACCCTGTTTTTCGTTTTCTGCGTTTCTTGCTAGTGTGTTTTTGTGAAAGCATTTTGAGTGGGTGGTTAGAGTTCACCAGGCACCAAGAAGGCAGTTGACATCTAATGTCTAATTACTCATCACATCCTATTAAAGTGTTGAATCACTTTCTGTTCCTCTTTATGCAGTTTTTGTTGAATTCACATTTGTTGCTCGACTTTGAGGGATACAATCTCAACTTCCACCCACACACAGCCTTTCAATTTAGAATGGCATTTTGAAGACACCCCTCTTTGACAACACTCAGGACGACTTGAAAGCCTGATGTGAACCTACATCTGCCTGTGTGCATTTTTATGCCTGTCATGTTAGTGAAATGACGTCAAATGTCCCCAGGTCACCGGGTGCACATTTTAGTAGTCCTTCCCCATTTTTGGTACTTCTTCATACCGTACATTGAATATACGAAGTTAAACTCTTAAAAGACACTGTTGGCCAAATGAAGAATAACCTGCCAGAAGAGACTTGACTTGTAAGTGTTCAATTTTATTGGCGGCCTAGGAGTTCTAGCTGGACTGCTGATAATTGTGTCCTGTTACTGCATTTTTTTTTAATTTGGCAATTTGGTTTTATATTTTGAGTATTCTTCAGTAGTTACTGGTTGCACATGCCATTCAACTTTGTCTTAACCTATTTTTTTAGTTAAATAAGTAATCTGAAATAAGTTCTTTAAAATATGCCTGAACATTATATTAAAAATTTAATTAAATACTGCAGTGTGTCCGTGACATTAATTGATTTAAATAGGTTTAGGGAATGTGCAGCGCACACTTGGACATCTGCTAAATATTTTTCAAGTTTCTGAATCCAGATTGTAGTGGGAATAGATGATCATGTTCACATTCAACGTGTTAATAATGGTTGTGTGTTCACAGCTTTGGAGATCTGTTGTTCCACTCCCAACATTTTCTCCATCATAATAGTGTTAAAAGAAAAGGTTGGTATTTCTTCACAAACATGCTACATATGCAGTTGCCACACAAATTTTGCTTAAAATGCATTGTTCTAAAATTATGCGCTTTGTATAAATTAAAAAAAAATTAAAAAATTCTTCCCTGCTCTGGTGCTTTGCAATGGAAACTATGGGGCATGGAGGAAAAGTTTAAAAACTTACCAAATCTGCCCGTTTTTTCAAGCCAAGAAAGTTGTTGATTATTGATCCACACCTTCTGAGTTTACGGCACATGTCTGTGACAATAAAAGGAACCTGGAAATAATAATTTTATCACATACTAACTGTTCCCTGTGGCTCCCCCCATGTAGTAGTGAAACAGGATAAACTTTAAAAATCAATAAAAAAAAAAAAATGTAATTCTGGCCAAGTGGAAGGTAGGTACGGTTCAACATCAACCGTTGCCACTGTATCTGATCGTGTTCATCTCTGATGGGAGAGCGTCCCTCGCTTGGGGACAAAAGCATGTGGCCGTGATATCTCTGCCATTCAGCAGCTACCCTCTAAAAGACACACAGCTCTGATCTTTCTCTCTCTCTCTCAAAACGTCAAACGTTAGTCCTTGAAAATCACTAGATTATAATGTCTGTTGAACAAACAGGTATCGCTTGCTAATCGAAGGCAAAGTATGCTTTAACATGTGGTAAGAGGCAGACCGACTTGAACAGACACTGGCACGCAAGTCAGGAGGGTCCCGTCCGGCTCCCCACTCCTGAGGTCACGCTTCCCCCTCCCCTCGGCCCGCAGCCTCTATCTCGGATTCTTGCAAATAAATCGGTACCGCAAACAAACTCGCATAAACTTGGCGCGATGGGAGAAGTCGCAAAATCAACCAGAATGTTCAAGCAAATTATAGAAAGAAAAGATCTAAATCCGTTAAGTAGTTCTCTTGTGTAAAGCAGCCAGAAATACAGACAGATGTTGGATTTTATATAAATATGTAGATTTCTGGTACTGTTTTGCTTGTGATAAGGATATGTTTTCTACTTCCTTGTGCAAATTCTTGCATAAATATGGAAGTAAATTGAAACAAAACCAAGCACATGGCATGTTTACTATGATATAGTTTGTTGTGAGAAAACCAATGCTAGGGGGCATGAAAGGGTATTGTGCAGGAAGACCAAGTGCTAAGCTAACGCACACACAGCTGGTCTTTTTTTTTTTTTTATTAAATTGAAGAATTTCATAAGATTGACATTTTTCTGTTTAAAATTGACATGTATAAGCTCTCTCTCTATTATAAAAAAAATATCCTGGAAAGGAAAAGCAGGGCGACGAGACGTGATCTTCTCGGAAGACACTTAAAGACCCGCGAGACGCAAACAATATCAAATAAGAGCACGGCCAGCCAAACACTCAGTTGTGTCAAGGCACGCAGCACACACAGATCCTGTGCTCTCAGCACATATAAAGTGTATAAGGACAGTACATTCTAGATGAAACGTCAATGACTAAGCAAAGAAGAAAGAGCAGCGCAGAGAAAAGAGACCCAAAAGCGTTGGAGTGAAAAAAAGGCAGATAAGAGATTATGAAAGCAGTGGAATTCGAAAGGCTCAAACAAACAATGGCGCGATGCACATGCAGAGAAAGGTAAAGAATATGAAAGCAGTAAAATTCAAAAGTATTGTAGCATCCCAGCCAGGTTAAAGCCTTTTTTGTTTTAAGTGACTGTTAGGTCTGATTGAGGGAGGGCGGAGTACAGCATGGAAGACTGATAGCGGGGTATTGATTAATGCGGTGGGGGGAGGCGAGACCCAGAGGATGAGGGGTTGGAGAAGGTGCTAGAAAGTTGTGTTTGGGGTTACGAAGTTGTGATTGTTCAAGTAAAACTTTTGTGACACTTTATTAAGTCACTTGCTACAGTATCAAAAAAAAAAAAAAAGGAAATTAATCATCAGGACCAGGTGTAATTGAAAAAATAGCAGGACAAAGCGAGGTCAGCAATAAAAAGCAAAGAGCAGAAAACAAAGTCTTTTTGCCTTCGCATCATTCAGTGCATAAAACGTAGATTTACACAATAATGGACCATACGCTATGAGAATCTGTGGTCCCAGAACAGTTAAAGCAACGACAAGTTTAATTTCAAAGAAAATACAGTTCGGTCAGGTGTATATTTATGATCATGGAGAAGCGATCACAACGCAAGCAACAGAGACACGAAGTGGCAAAAAGGACAGCGACTGTACAGGCTTTTAAATGATCGACGGGCAGCACGACAGCAGCTGCCCCCCTTCACAACGCGAGCAGCGTTATACGTCCTGTTAGAAAGACATTTAACCACGCCAGGGGCCAGAAATAAAGAACAAGTATTGTTTTTACAAAAGTTTTTAAAGTAAAAGTGAAAATAATGCATATGTAACAATTCCCATGAAAATAACAATCTTTAAATTGTAAATCCGGTAAACCAAACCCAGGAGTGGGCGAGCGAAGTGAGCAGGGGGCAGAGCCCCCTAGTTTTACAAAAACTTTAAGTAAATAGCGGAGAAGGGCAGCCACCTGCACCAGCTTATATCTCCACTTGTTTTTAAATATATAAATGTGGTCCAATTCTTTTGATCAAGTGAATTGACCAGTTGAGTGTAAAGCTACCCATGGACCTACTGTAGTTCCTGCTTTATCTTCTACAGTCATATACAACTGGACAAATATGTTGGTACCCCTCCTCGAGAAATGAATAACCCATAATTGTCTCTGAACAAAAATAATTGGTACCTATCATTTTTTTTATTCTATATTTAACAAAAATTAGACTTTAGAGTTTTGATTCAACAGAATATTTCAGTTGATAACGCATTGGCACCATTGATGGGACCCTTCACGTAATATTTTGTTGCACCACCTGTACAGGTCATCATTGCAGACAAACAATTCCTGGTACTCTCCATGACTTCTGCACCTGTCGACAGGTCGTTTGGCCCACTCGTCCTGAGCGGACTGCTGCAGGTGCGTCTGGTTTGAAGGGGGTCTTCTCCTGACCGCATGTTTCAGTTATTTCCATAGATGTTCGTTAGGATTCAAATCAGGGCTCAATTTCTTGTTCTTTGCCATTCTTGGGTGCTTTTCGCTGTGTGTTTTTTCTTGTTATCCTATTGGCAGGTCCATGACCTGTGACTGAGACGGAGCAGCCCCAAAACATAACCAAACCATCTTTCACAGCAGATGTGGTGTTCTTTTCTTTGAAAGCTTTATTTTTTTTTTTTTCATCTGTGGACATGAAGCGGATGTGATTTGCCAAAATGCAGCAATCTTGTCTCATCTATCCACAGGACATTCTGTCCAAAGCATTGTGGCTTGTCAGTATGCATTTTAGCAGATTCTGGTCTGGCTTTCAACAATGCAGTCCTGCTTTGATATCGAGCCCATTGTCACTCACATAGCGACGGGTGGTGCAATCGGACCTTCTTTGGAAGTTGTCCTTGACTTTTCATCTGCTAATCTCACTGTTCTTCTGACCATTCTGGTATCCGTTTTCCTCTTGTGGCCACGTCCAGGGAGGTTGGCTACTGTCCCATGGGACCTTAAACTTCTTAATAGTTTTTGCAACTGTTGTCACAGGAACATCAAGCTGCTTTGAGATTGTCTTCTAGCCCTTTGCCTTTAACATGCTTGTCTATCATTTTCTTTCTGATCTCGTCAGACAATGCTCTCCTTTTACTTTTCTGGTCCTGGGGACACACAATGACATCAAACAGCAGAGTGGTGACTTTTCTCCATTTAAGTTAGCTGAATGACTTATTGCATGATTGGAGACATATGTGATATGAATTCAGGAAAACAACAAGTTTGAAAAATCCCTCAAATCCAATTACTGATGATATTTTCTAGGGGTACTAACAAACGTGTCCAGGCCATTCTATAATCTCTTTGTAGAATTAACAACACTTGATCTCTTTACACACACTTGCTTTACTTTACTCGACAACATCTCAAAGGCATTTGGGTACACAGTGGACAATGGCTGTTCATGTCATCACTTTTCAGGAGGCAGATGAAACATTTTTAATGAGCTGTAAGAGGACCAACAAATTTGTCCTCATCTATACATGACCTGTAGCCAACTCACCTCGCACCAGGTCCGTATAAGAGGGGGCAGGCTGAAAATGTCCATTGCTGGCCTCTTCTGTCAAGCATAAAAGGCACTGGTTACAGTGCTTTAAGCTTGTCATTTAACAGTTGTGTCCCTCTTATCTTGAGAATATCATCATGGCATAATACAAAACAAGGAAAAGGTAGAATAAAGCTTACTTTGTTACTGAATCTTCTAAGACTGACTATCACAATCTGCTTATACTGGTTCCTCTGCAATTACATATGTTAGCGAGTAGATAAAGGCTATTTATCTTTACTGCAACCTGCCTGTGTGTTTCACTGGCACTGATTCAGGTCCTTTAGGGATACAAGTTCTCAGAGTTCTCTTTTTTTCGTAGTCTAAGAGTACGCCTACTGACCTTCAAGTCGCTGCCCGATCTGCCCCTTGCATCATAGGCACTCTGGGTGTGCAGGTACACCCCAGTACGCAGATAGTATCTGCTCTACTTTAAAGCTCAAACACGGAAGTGCCAGTACAGAGTAGTGCAAACCAACTGTCAGTCTCACAGTTACTTTAATACTCATTCGTTAAGAAGACCCTGAGGTGCTTGGTCTCCTTCTTTTAGTACAGATACTTCCACTCTAACCTGCAGGGAGTTAGCAAATCTTCTCCAGGAGTACATTATGATTTCAAGAGTTGTAGATGACAATTAGGAGACCATTCTCATCCTGACCGCTGCAGACTCCTCTCTGAAGTTCTCCCATCTGCTCCAGATAGGAGTCCTGTGAACCCAAAAGGAGAAGTGTTATCTGCAAACTGCAGAGATGCAATGATCAGTTTCTCAAGCTTGATACCTTAAATGCAGCCTGGTTTTGGATGGGTTTAAAGCCATATGCCATCATACCACTATATACTACAATTTTATCGTAGCTCATTACTCCATCTTGTGGATGGAAATGCTAGTGCGGTGCCTGAGACGATTGTGTGGTGCGTTTGTGCTGCCAAATGACAATAACAAAGATTCTCCTGTAGGATCTGTTCTAGTAATGGTGTTGTTGTTTTTTTGTTATTTTGTATTTGAATATGTAAAACCTCTAAAAGTGTCTTCTGCTATTCTGAGTAGTTTACATGCAACTAAATGATCTCCAGAAACAAGCATGTGATTAAAAGCCACATTGTGGGTTAGATGCACGTTTTTGTCTGCACAAATCTGAAGATTTATCGCTTGCCATTTGTCTGCTTACTCATGTGTGATACAAATCTCAAAGGAGTGGAAAGGATCTTTTCAACAAAATCGTCTATCTAGGCGTGCTAGGAGTCCCTTTCTTGGTTTAAATCGGAATAACTCCTTGGCAACACACCAGGTCTGAGCTATCAGAATTTTACTTTGGATTTTCCAAAGTCAGGGATCTGGTGTATCTCCAATTATAAATGCTTGCCACTGTATGTCTGTGAATTAACTAAATGTCTGCAGTAATTCAGCATTGACTCCATTTTCCTCATTAGTAAAAGCCTCAATTTCAGTAATGCAAAACCAATGCAAATGTGATTACTGTACCTAAGAGTTAGAAATTATTAACCAGGCTGGTGCATTTTCAAGTGTTTTGAATGATCATTAGACAGCAATAAGCGCGTGTCCTCTGATACTGAATATAAATCTGCCATTTTGAAATGCGTAGAGAGCTTTATTGATCATTGCTAACATTCCCAAAACTTAAGATACTATAAATACAGAAACCAAATTCAGTAAAGTGCCCATTTACATATCTGATGAAGAGTTTAGAGGCATTGAGAATGTGCCGCCATGACGGCCTTCTAGCACAGAACAGTAGATTAGGTATATGTAAAAAATCCCAAAAGAAATGTGCAGAGTAAGTTTTAAGAAATGTGAAGGTTGGACGCCTCCTCTTCAGATGGGATGGCTAAAAAAACAATTGAATGTGTAAGACCTTTAAATTTTCTGTTTATTTTAGGCTTTTATTTTTCAGTAATGCTCTGTGTTCCTTCACCTCCATTATAAAGCACCAGTGTGAGCAAGATAGGTTTTCAGCTTTATAGAACATGCTTAAATTAAGAATAGTTTCTCGAGTGGCAAATGCATACGAGGGGAGTACCCAAAAATAACCGGAACTGAAAAAAAAAAATATTAATTTAATAATTTTTACTTACTGAAACTTTAGTCTCCTTCAAAGTACTCTCCATGTGAATGAATGCACTTCTCCCAGCGGTTTTCCCACTGGTAGAAACATTTTTTGAGTTGCTGAAGAGGAACGTTGTCCAATGTCTGCAGTGATTTTTTCTTTGACTTCCTCCACAGTAAAAAAAAAAATATTTTCCTTTGAGATCTTTTTTCATATGCGGGAACAAGAAAAAGTCGCATGGGGTAAAGATCAGGCGAGTAAGGACAGGTGGCAAGATCTCCCAGACACACAAGTCAATTCAGAAATCCCTTCAATAGTTCGATGGCGATCTCCGTAAATGGCATTGCGAACGTCTTGAAGATTTTCGTCATTTCTAATTGTGGAAGGTCGGCCAGATCTTGGTTCATCTTCAAGTGACATTTCCCCTTGTTTGAAATGCAAAAGACACTAGTAGACCTGTGTTTTACTTAAAGCTTCCTCTTTAAACACAGTTTCAATCATTACCTCAGTTTCAGCAGCTGTTTTCCCTAAGAGAAAACAAAATTTTACGCAGACTCGCTGTTCTTCATGATCACCCATCACAAAAATCGCAGAACACGTTTAGTAAGCACCAAGAAAAACCGACACGGAATACCATACAAACAATACAGAGCAACATCTCTTGGCAGACTGCTACAGAATACTGTAAGCTATGCTACACCTAAGTCTAGATTGTGTGCCAGGTACAGATTCCGGTTATTTTTGGGTACCCCCTCATATACAGCATGTTTATGAAGAACTAATTTCGACTTGAACTTGTCCTTCAAGCTATATATAGAACCCGCAGATCTCAAACTGATGAACTTATTAGACTAAGTGCCAGGCCTTTAAACTACAAAACAGTTTTCCTATGGTCTCCTATTAGCTTCTTCATCTTTTACATCTCTAATTTACATGTGGTAGGAATGCCTCTAGCACTGGCCTGATACGTGTTTTCTTTCAGTCAGTCAAAGCATACTATTATAGTAGTATTAATAATTAAATTTAAAACAATGCTCAGCAGCACAAGCTGTGAATCTATGATAGCCTGTTGGCAACAACTTCATTGATTTAAAGCAAGTGAAATATCTTAATTTCATCTTGAACATTCAACACTAGAATAATAGATTATAGCTTGGTGGAGCTGCAGACTTCTCCTTTTGTTCATATCCAGAAGCCACACCACCTGCACTTGCCACCTTTATGATGACCAGGGCTGAGTAGAGCTGCTTCATGGGTGGGACGCACTGCTTCCAGAATGGCTGCAAATGACATGCAGTGCATTTTCTTAACCACAGACACTTCAGAAGAGGTCAGCTACCTAAAGCTAAGCATGTTCACACCCAGCCAGTACCTGGATTGGAGACCATCTAGCAAAAGCTTGGATTGCTGCTGGAAGAAGTGTTGTTGAGGCCAGCAAAGGGCGCTTACCCTGTAGTCTGTGTGTGGATTCCAATGCCCCAGTGCAGTGACGGGGGACACTGTGCTGTGAATATGGCACCATCCTTTGGATGAGACATAAAACCGAGGTCCTGACTCTGTGTGGTCAGTAAAGATCCCTGGGTATCCTTTGTACAGAGTTGGGTTTATCCCAGTGTCTTGGCTGAATTTCCCATCACGGCCCCATTGACTCTGGCTCCCTGTTTTTAATTGGCTATCTCTCTCACCACTTCACCACCTAATAGCTAAGTGTACTGGTGCAATAAAGACTTCCATTGCATTATCCACATTAGTGGTGGTTGAAGTGGTTCCCCCTATCTAAGAGCTTTGAGTAGTGAGAAGAGTTCTTTAAAAATGTAATTAATTATTATTATTGTTTGTGTGCCATTGCCGTTTTTGCTTGTCCTACCTAAGAATCTTCACAAAACAACACTATTTTTGTACAAAATTGGGGAAAATTGGCATTTGTAAGCGAGAGTTTATGATTCCGTCGGAAGGGTTGTTTAATCTTTTACTTACTCAGACAAATGATGACGGTGCTTAATGTATATTAATTATATCTGTGCATTCTGAAACGACAGTGAACGTATCTCACAGTGACACAACATTACGGACAGTTGTATTACTCACATGGTGATGAAATACCCACGAGTGCTTTATAAGGGGGCTGGGATGATACTGATCTCATTATCTTGACAGATAGATAGAAACTTTATTAATCTTCTGGGAAATTGCTGGTGTGGGCATGTTGTCATTTTTGATATGAGTGCAAAGTTTATTCCTCAGATCTTTTATCGCCTACGCCCACCCACTCCAGCATTTTAGACTTCATCACAGACTTCTCCGTTGATATCGTGTCTTCATGAAGCAAGTTTCTGTGAGGTGGTTAATTGGCTTACCTTTATTGAAAAGCAGGATCAAGTAGTTATGCATTTAATACAACACATCCATTTGTGATTTTGTCTTGTGACCCGCTTCATAAAAGAGATTCAAGGTTTTGTGAAATGATGGTGTAACTCAGCTTGCAGTGATACTGATTGAAAACGAAAGGCAGAGGCATGTACTGTATATACAGTGCAATTTGTTTCTGAAATAAGTAAGAGATGGTTTTTTTTTTTATAGTTATATGTGCACAAGCTCAGGAAGTACTGCATAGGCTTTATAATCCCGTATGGGAAGCCACCATGTCAGTGACTAGGCAAATAAGAATAATTCAGAAGTCACTAAACATGATCCAGTTTGTATAAATGGTATGGGGTTAGGGTTAATTTTCTGAAAGAGTACACTCACTGAGGAAATTATTAGGACCGCTACACTAAAGGCGCTTTTCCACTGCATAGTACGGCACAGCACGGTTCAGTACAGCTCACCTTGGTTCGGCTCAGTTCGGCTCGGTTTGTGTTTCGACTGCAGTTTAGTACCGCTTTAGAGTGGGCGGGATTATTCACGTGTCGTTATAGTTGCGCCGCCTCTACTGCCGTGACACCGTGGAACTTTTACAACAACACGCAGACAACGACAACACTTTAGCTCGACGACGCGCAAGGGTAAGCATCTAAAAAAAGCACATAACTAGCTAACTTTTATCACTGTTGCAAAGCATAAAATGAACTTAACTGCCAGTGTAACATTAAAATGCTGATTCTGTATATTACAGATCTTCCACATTTTGCAAAAAAGTCACCGCAACAGACCATCTGTTTGGACATTTAACCGTGCCTCAGAGTGGTGGGATGTTGTTGTTCCCGGTTTTACAAACACTCAGTGGCTGGAGAACTTTCGAATGTCTGAAGAAACATTCATCCACTTATGCAACAAACTGCGTCCAGCGATGGAGAGACGGGACACAAACTTCCGCGTGTGTGTACCTTTAAAGAAAAGAATAGCCAGTGACGCAGTAATGACGATTTTCTCCGGCCAATCAGTGACCAGCAGAGTTTACACGCCACGCTTTTGGTAACGGTTCGGCGCTTGGAACCTCGGCTGAGGTGGTACTAAAAAAAGGACCAGGTACCAGGTACTGTTCCCAGTGGAAAACCCCCCAAAAGTGAGCTGAACTGAACCGTGTCGTGCCGTACTATGCAGTGGAAAAGCGCCATAATACTGGGTACTCAGTACCCAAAACAGCCTCAGTTCTTCATGGTGTGGATTCCACAAGATATTGCAAACACCCCTTTGAGGTTCCGGTCCATGTTCTTGGTTGTATCGCACCATTTCTGCAGGTTTGTCCCCTGCAAAACCACATCTGAAAGGTGTTCTGTTGGATTCAGATCCAGTGACCAGGAAGGCCACTGAGGAACACTGAACTTGTTGTCCGATTCTTGGAACCAGTTGGAGACAGTCTATGCTTTATTACATAGCATATTATCAAGCTGGAAGTAGCCATTAGAAGATTGGCAAATTGTGAGCATGAGTGTGGTCAGCAACAATAATCAAATAGGCCATGGCATTCAAGAGATAATAGTTTGGTGTTAACTGGTCCAACGTGCGCCAGGAAAACATTCCCCACACCGTTACACCACTCTCGACGGCCTTGATTGCTGACACAAGGTATGTCATATTGTTGGCACCAAATTCTGAGCCTACCGTCTGTATGTCTCGGCAGAGACTGAGATTCATCAGACCAGGCTGCCCCTTTTTCCCTGCCTACTGCAGCCTCAGCTTTCTGTTCTTGGCTGTCAGGTGTAAAGTCCGACGTGGCCTTCAGCTGTTGTAGCCCATCCATTACAAGGTTTGACGCATGGTGCATTTTGAGATGCTGTTCTGCTCACCACAGTTGTACAGAGCGGTTATCTGAGTTACCATAGCCTTTCTGTCGGCTCAGACCATTCTGGCCATTCTCCTGTGACCTTTCTCATAAACGAGGTGTTTCTGACAAAAGAACTGTTGCTTACGGGATGTTTTTTGAAACATTTTCAGTAAACGCTAGAGACTGTAGTGTGTGAGAATCCCAGGAGATCAGCAGCTACATAAATACTCAAATCAAGCCTGCCTGGCACCAACAATCATTTCATGGTGCAGATTACCGAGACCATATTTTTATTTCCCATTCTAGTGTTTGATGTGAACATTAACTAAAGCTCCTGTCCTATATTGGCATGGTCTTATGCTGCTGCCACATGATTGGCTGATTACTGTAGATAATTGTATGGATTAGCTGGCGTATAGGCAGTCCTAATAATTTGGTCATTGAGTACGTACACACTTGAGATTTTTATTTTGCTGATATAAGTAAGAGAGTCACTGGTTATAGTTATACATGCAAAGACTCACTAAGCGCTGAGTATGCTTTAAAATCCCATACCGCACCAGTAATTGATAATCTTATAACGACAAATAGAATTTATTCAGAGGTGACTAAACACGTTCAAGCTTGTAGAAGTGGTGTGGGGTTCTTTTTTCGCCTAATTTATACCTTTGAATAACAGCCAGTCGTGACTCATAATTGGAGTGGAGAAGGAGAGTACAGTAGCCTCATTACTGCACATGCAAGCGTATCTCCTGGAAAGAAAGGTATTACAAGTTATTTTACAAATAATGTTATCCTGGCAGTTTCCCATGCAAGGCAGGAATCTTCCGTGGCCACAATGCCAGAGATGTTTTTACCAGATGTAGTGCTGCAAAGCTTCTGTTGTTTCTGTGTTACTGCTTAAAATTGTAGAGAGCAGGTACATCTACAGTGTAAAACGGCTGTTTTGAGTTTTTCAGTAATCAGGATCTCTCCCGAAAAGCAGAACTAATATGAAATAGATTTTTAAATTTTATTTTAATATAGTGGTCATTTATTTTTTACATTATCTTTTAGTACAGCTGACGTGTTTTTCTCTGACAAGTTTGTGTAAAACGTAACACTATAGTCCACTCAATGCGTATGATTAGTGAATGGAATGTGTGGCAAATCACTGAGACGCTTTAGTAACTATTTTGGCAACACTTGCCTGCTGTTAATAACAAGATGTGATGATGTCTTACCCTCAGCATCCATTTATTAACACCTTTCAGCTCTCTGTATTTTATGATAATTGTCAACACTTGGCAGATTTTAATTTTATATGTTCTGAATTTTAATCTGTATTTCCTAGCATGTTGTTCTTTTTTCCTTTTCTAACACACTACATGAATGTAAAGCTGCTTTGCATAAGTACTACATAAATGTGCAACTTTGAAAAATATTTTTTCTTCACAGCCATTAAAACTGTTTTTTTTTTTTTATTTATATAATACAGTAGTTGTTCTGATTAAGCAATACAAAGATGTCAAAAGGGCGAACAGGCTTCAAAATGCACAAAAAGCTTGACTAGGTCTTCACTGGTCAGTCTTTGGGAAAGAAGCCTCACCCCAGGCAGCCTGGCCCCAAATTCTGAAAGCAGGCTTTGAGGCCTGCACAGGCCCAGAATGGGGCTGAAGCTTTTCAAACTACTTTAAATACATAAAAATGCCCTTCAAGGGAGAGGAAACCAAAAAAAACACCTGGCTTTAAGGACAAAGAAAACTGTTCATTAAGTTCAAAGAGTTTATTCAGTAAGCAAAAGAAGAACAAAATAAGGGCAAAGATAAAAAAAAAAAGAGTAAAATAGAGCAAATTAATTCCGCCTGCAAGGAAATCCAAATCTGAAAAAAAAACTAAATCTAAAATGACAAAATTACATGAAAAATAACAATTCTTAAAAAGAAATTAAAAAAAAAAGTATATATTATTAAGTGAGGGAACAAACGCACGTCTTTTAAACATTAATTTATATTTGACGACCGTCTCAAAACTTTAAATTGTATATGTTCTCATCTTCTCTTAGGCAATTTTAGAATCAGGCCCTTTTCTTTGAATGTTGTGACTTGTAGGTCTTTAACAAAATCATATTTTTGTTCATTGTCTTGCTGAATTTGTGGGTTGTCAACACTAACTCAACTAGCTGACATGTTGTTTGCAACCTCGAG
This sequence comes from Polypterus senegalus, assembly GCF_016835505.1. Classification (NCBI taxonomy): domain Eukaryota; kingdom Metazoa; phylum Chordata; class Cladistia; order Polypteriformes; family Polypteridae; genus Polypterus; species Polypterus senegalus. Next base: position 144,930,415 of record NC_053163.1, on the reverse strand, counting down.
TTTCCCGATGAGGAAAAAGCAACTTTACACAAATAAAAATCACAGAAAAAGCAATTTGAAAAAGCCAAACTGAAAAAATGTTACAGCAAGATTGTAATATGCCTTCAAAACCATAAGTCGGAGTGTATATCTTTAGAGGGATGCGCCTCCCGAAAAATTAGAAAAAGTCTGGTTGAAATGTCTAACCAACATTTTTCTTTATTTATTTCCTTTTTTTAAATGAATTTCCCGAGCAGTGTAGCAAAAATGGTAAGCAGTGGCCAGAGCTAGATCACGGGTGACAATAAAACCAAAGTCAAACATTGCTACCAGTGATGCTCCGCATAAGTGAAGTACGTGCAAGTCTGAGAAATTGCTTTAAGATTTTTTTTTAGTAAGCCAACACACACAGATTTATCTTCACACTTCATTAACACTAGCCTGTTCGCAGGTTTTGGCGTGCAAAGCAACACTCTGTTAGTGCTGCATCCTGGTAAGACATACTCTATGCAAGGAGTGAAACTACACATTTTTTTTTCCCTTTCAAGCTTCTTGTCTGAAGAGTCTTACTGTTATGGACTCCAGGGGGGCACCAGGTAGCTCCGAACACCAGACGCAGTTCCAAGTTAAAACAAAACCAAGATAACTTATTTTATAACAATACCTCGAACAGGCTTTTAGGTCAATCCATATAATTTAAATAACTCAAACGTCTTTCTGACTCCTTCTACTTCCACACTGACTGGCGTCCTCTTCCTCCAGACTCTGACTCCCCTAAGTGAGGTGAGGTGCCTCCTTTTATGTTAGACCTGATACTACTTCCAATGTCACAACATATCTCATCCTGGGTCCCGTAGAAGCTCCCAAAAGTAGGGAGAGCACCCACTGCACCTCGACAGGGATGCCCTCCCGAACTACAGGTCCCATGTAACCCTGCAGGAGTCCAAATTGGGACCATACCAGAGCGGCACTGCCACCTTTCACCCAGGGGCGGGTAAACTGTCATCAGCAACCATCCTCCCCCAGTCCGTCCATTATATTATTGCCCTGGCTGGGATAGGAACCTAGTGCCATCCTTGCCAGATTGCACCTCTACTTATGCATTCCATCCACAATGGCCTTCCGGCTGGGTAAGGTATTGTTAGTCATCCAGGACGAGATGCCTGTCCACCATTGTAGCATCTACACTGTATAAACAGAAAATATGCCCAGTCCCAATAGCGTTAGTGAATGAAAAAATAAGTCAAATCATTATAGAAAGAGCAGAGTACAGCAGGTTACCAGTGGAAGCGACTGGCGTCCTCTTCCTTCAGACTCTGACTCACCTAAGTGAGGTGAGATGGCTCCTTTTATGTTAGACCTGAAACTACTTCCAATGTCACAACATAACTCATCCCGGGTTCTGCAGAAGTTCCCCAAAGTAGGGAGACCTTCCCCTGGGCAGCACCCACCGGGACCTCGACAGGGTTGCCCTTCTGAACTGCAGGTCCCATGTCACCCTGCAGGAGTCTAATTTGGGACCATACGAGAGCTGCACTGCCACCTTTCACCCTGGAGTGGGTAAACTGTCATCAGCAACCAGCCATCCACAGTCCGTCCATTATGTGATCACCCTGACCGGGATAGGAACCTAGTGTCATCCTTGCCAGGTTGCACCTCCATTTAATGCTTTACATCCACAATGGCCTTCAGGCTGGGTGAGGTATTGTTAATCGTCCAGGACAAGATGCCTGTCCATCATTGTCGCGTCTACACTTTATAACCAGCAAATATGCCCAGTCCAGTCAAAGTGCAGTCAAATCATTATAGAAAGAGCAGACAGAGTGCAGCAAGTTACCAGTGAAAGCCTACACTTGCTCTCTTGTGTCTTTTAACAATCATACACTATAATGTTCACTTGTGGCACCCACCCATGGACAACTTCCATAGCCCACCACTTAATTGATTTAAAAAGTGAACCACAAAAATTGTGTGTGGTTAAGATGCCTTAATTATGGATGGGTGGATAGGTAGGTAGGTAGGTAGACTGTTATTTGTCCCCAGGGGAGAGATAAATAGCAGTATAAATACGGGGGAATATTGTCTTTGTACTGAATTCATTCAGCAGCTCTCATTAAACTTGTACCCATTTTATTATCGACGATTACTTTTTATGTTTATTCCTAACCTCTAAAGTTTACTTTAGGAGAAATAAAACCTTTATCTTTGTCCTTCCTTCTCCAGTCTCGATTACAGTTGGCATTGTGTGGTTCCAGATGCCATTCATTAGAAATGTGTTGGTTGTTTCTGATTTCATGTTTTTTCTCCCTCTATTATAAGAAATTTACTGTAAAGCAGAAGACTTGCTAGCCTTGTGAGACCCCTTTTTAAGATTTAACAGGCTTCTGTCGTATTGGGAAGCACAGGTTTTAGCCAACTAGATAGACAAACAAAATAATATGATAGTATTTAAACCAGGGGTGTCCAACTCCGGTCCTGGTTGGCCGCAGTACTGGCTGCAGGTTTTCATTCTAACCCTTTTTCCTAATCAGTGACCCGTTTTTACTGCTAATTAACTCCTTTTCCCTTCATTTTCATAGCCCTGTTTTTAAGGATTCAGTCCTCTAAATTGATCCTTTTCTTCATTAAATGGCAGCCAAACAGAAATGAGACGTGAGAGGAGCTGACAGATGACCAGCTAAACTGGAACGTCAAACTCCAGCTAATTTCACTCCAACCAGTTTCTTAATGAGAAGCCCATTCTTGCTGTTAATTAAAGCCGTTATTGAATATCGCAACTTGTTGCTGCTCTCGTTCTGCCACAGCAGACTATTGATTTTCTGTTTTTTCTAAGGCCACCGTCGAGATGTTTGGGTGACCTGAGCAGACCAACATGACCGAGACCTTCACCTTTCTTTATTTTCAGGTTAGCTGGTCATGTGGCGGCTTGTTTTGTGTCTCCTTTTTGTTTGGCAGCTCATTAAAGAAAAAGAAACAACTAAGGGGTCTGAGTCACGTCAACTTAAAACCAAACTAAAACAAGTTAATGAACTGTAAAAACTGCTCACTAATGAAGAAGATGGTTAGAATGAAAACCTGCAGCCACTGCGGCCCACCAGGACACCCCGATTTAAAGCTTTTAAATTGCATTGCTGCTTTAATTTGCATTATACTGAGACATAACTACATTTACATCCCAGTAACCATTAAAGAAGGTGCAGTGGTTATCACTGATAATAATTCATGGAGGCAGCACTCTGGGGTGAAATCCCTCATCCCGTCAGAATCTGCATGCAGTTTGGTCATTTCTTATGTCTGTGTGGTTATCCCCAGCCCAGGAAAACAAAAATCAAAGACACGCATGTTAGTTTAATAGCACTAAACTGTTGTCTCAAACCGGGGGTGTTGCCTGCTGTCAAAGAGCCAAAATAAATCCACTGTGATAAACTTCCAGGGGGTTTGGGTGGAATCTTTTTTTTTTTTGTATATAAATTTTAGCCTAAGTACAGACGTGGACAAATGTGTTGGTCTCCTTAAAGCTTACTGAAAAAGTGCAGTATGCCACCTGAAAAGTGATGAGATGAAAAGCCATTGTCCCCTTGTGTATCTGCATGCCTTGGAGATGTCATCAAGTCAATCGAACCAAGTGTGGAATGAGATCATGTGTTGCTTATTCTGCACAGATATTCTAAAATGGCCTGAACACACTTGTTGGGACCACACGTCTCCAGTTGTGCACTAAGTCATTCAGACGATTTAAATGGAGAAAAGTCGTTGCTCTGCTGTTTGGTGTCATTTTTGTGTCCCACACTGAGCATGGACCAGAGAAATAAAGGAGAGAGTTGTCTGAGAAGATCAGAAAGAAAAATGAAGCATCTTAAAGGCAAAGGCTTGGAGAACATCTCCAAACAGTTTGATGACAACACTTGCAAATACTATTACATTTAAAGTCCATGGGACTGAAGCCTACCCCCATGGACATGGCCGCAGATGTAAAATCGACCCCAGAATGGGCAGAAGGATAGTGAGAATGGTAGACAAAAGCCAAGGACATCTTCCAAAGAGATCCAAGCTGAACTCCAAGGTCACGGTCCATCAGTGTGTGATCGCACCATCCGTCGCTTTTTGAATGGCAGTGGGCTCAATGGAAGAAGACCCAGGATGACACCACTATTGAAAACCCGACTAGAATTTGTTCAAATGCATATTGGCAACCCACAGTGCTTCTGGGAGAATGTTCTTTAAACAGCTTTTTGGCGAGTCATATCAGCTCTGTTTCCACAGATGAACAATGAAGCTTTCAAAGAAATGACCATCATAGCTACTGTGAAACACGGAAGAAGCTCAGTTAGGTTTTGGGGCTTGTTTGCTGCGTCTGACACGAGGTTCATTGAGTCTGTGCAGAGAACATTGAAACCTCAAGACTAGCAAGACATTATGCGTCAAAACGTGCTGCCCAATGTCAGAAAGCTCCGTCTCAGTTCATGGACATTCCAACAGGATAATGAGCCAAAACACACAACGAAAAGCAGTCAGGAATGGCTAAGGACAAAACATTGGACTACTCTGAAGTGGACTTCTATGAGCCCAGATTTGAATCGTGTCTAATATCTATGAAGAGGACTGAGACATGTAGTTTGGAGAAGACTGATGCAGCAGGAGCAGTTTGTGCAGGACGAGTGGGCCGAACTACCTGTGGACAGGAGCAGAAGTCTCACTGAGGGCTGCAGGAGTTGCCTCTTTGCAGTGATTGTGGTGCAATACAATATTAGGTGAAGGGTCCCATCATGTCTGTCATTTGAAATAGTCTCCGGAATCAAAACTCTAAAGCAAAGTCTGATTTTTGTTAAATACGCAATCAACAACGATGGGTGCCAGAGACTTTTGTCAGCTTCGTGTTATTTCAGAGATAATTGTAGGTTCTTCATCTTTCGTGGAGGGGTACCAACAAATTTGTCCACGTCTGTAAGTTAGTTGTGGGACCTTTGAATTTACAATACCTTACTTAAGTAATCTGGAATTATTCTTTCTTTTTTCTTGTCCTTTCCTAAACAATTATTATCCTTAAAAATGATCAAAATTAGGAGATTAACACAAACATTCCAGTAATTCCTGTTGTCATACCGGTATGAATCCCCAGAGTGGTGAAGTGCAGGGTAACCCTCATAACACCCAGACAGGGGGGCACAGGACACACTTACCTACACATCCATACTTGCTGATTTGTGAATAATCTTAACGTGTGTCCAGAGGAGAACCCCACCCAAAAAAAAAAAAATGACCTGAACAAGGGGCTGGGGTGGGCTTGGGACCCTGAAATGTGAAAAAAAAAACTGGCATATGAAACGCAAACTCTCATTTCTGTGTTTGATCACCTTTTCCACTTTTCCTTGCTCTCCTTCTTTTACCAGCCATGGATCAGCCATGCTGCAAGGCGCTGTACGACTTTGAGCCCGAGAATGATGGCGAATTGGGCTTCAAGGAGGGTGACATAATCACGCTGACCAATCAGATTGATGACAACTGGTATGAAGGCATGCTGCATGGCCAGTCGGGCTTCTTCCCCTTGAACTATGTGGAGGTCCTGGTTCCCCTTCCCCACTAGATACTGGAGGACTTTAAATGCAGTTTTCAGAGAACGACTTGAAGAACACTACGTTAACTCTCGATTCATGTCTCTCTCTCTCTCTCTCTCTCTCTCTCTTTTTTTTTATTCCCCCTCCCTCCTTTCCTCCCTCACCCCCGACACCATCACTACAACCCCAACAGACCCCTCTGTAACCTTTTCAGCATCGTCACACTAAAATCCCCTGAGTGGCAGCTTCTTCTGCCTTAAACAGGGTGGGTTAAATTACATCCTGTGAACTGGTGGGCACTGGGGTCACTTAACATTCCAACACATTGCAGAGGAAGGTTAACAGTATTAAATATCTCGTTTGCACACTTGCAGGAGCCATGAGAGCCGTGAGAGCCGTGGTCCTGCATACATACACTAAAGGGACCAAACTAACAACTGAAAACTTTTTTTTTTTTTTCCCTTTAACTAGTGGAATTAGAAGTGGTCTTTAGAATTATGGCACCACATTCACGGAGATAATTGTGATATTGAAGCTGGAAAGGGGTGCTGAAGTTCCAGTGCACGATGGTGCCTGGCGTTTCTTAATTGGGGGTAAGTTTTGCTAAGCCACATCTTGGCCCCCTTTTTTGCTTTTACTAATGCTGCTGTCACTCAAGGAAGAAAAAAAAATAAAATTCCAAAAATAAGCACAGTTTTCAAAACACTAAAGAATATTTACTGCATGTTTTTTGGGAGAGTGGAACACTCCATGGTAAAAAGGAATGTGCTCGTGGCTTTAACTTCCATGTTTCCTCAGCCTTGGGGGACACAAGGGATGGCAGAAGGGAGACATGGCAGGTTTTAAGCTACGAAGAGACAATCTGCTTTTTTTTTTTTTTTTTTACTTTTTACTTTTCTTTTCCCCCCCTTTACTTCCTCCACAACACCACCCCCATCCTAAACTCGTGAAGCATTTTTATTTTTTAGGAAGTGCTATTTGTATTGTCAGGTACCGTGAGGAAACCTACTGCTTCCCTTTTTGTCACTGACCCTGTGCAACCCTAAACTGATGCGTTTATTAATTCCATAAACTGAAGCGGGCCATACGGGCACAGTGCAGAGGGCAGGCCCTACTTCCCCATTTGCTCAATGTAGTAACGCTTTTGTTTTTGTGGTAACTCGTCTACCAGGTGCTGGCTTGCTTTCCTTCATACACCTCATGGCTTCCACAGGTTAACTGCAGGCAGTTCCTGACCTACTCAGAAGCCCGCGACTTGGCCCAATGATTTCTTCGCCTTTTCAGCTCTACCGAGTATTGTAAGCCCATCTAGCCCACCGATCGTTCGAGAGTTTTCTAAATGCGCCGTCCCATCCAGTCATCCCCAACTCCACAGTGTATTGGCGATTTCAGCGCCTTGTGTACTGGAAAATGCAAAAAAAAAAAAAAAGGTAAAAATCAGTGAATTGTATAAGAGTCTATCTTTTGATATTACAAGTCCGTTATCATGATGCTTATTCAATTGAAAGTTTATTTTCATTTTGTTACAGAATAATCCTGCATGTAGAAATATACCGCCCCCCCCACCTCCTCCATTATGGTATTAAAATAGCCATGAACTAATTAAGAGTCCAGGCAGTCAAGGGGGGTTTGTCCTCTTCTGTTTTGGATTGTTTTATATTAAAAAAAAAAAAAAGAAGAAGAAGAAGTGTAGCCTTGTTTTGTTATGATTTATTTTGTATTTTTTTTTGTCTGTTTTCTTGTTGTCAAACTTTTGAATAAAATGTTTGCAAATAATGAGATGTGCTGATGTGCTTTCACCTGTCAGGAAATTCTACTTTCACTTGTCCCACCTCTGAAGGCCTTGTGGGAGGAAGAGCCACGTCAGACCAGTGTTCAGGCCTGGCCAGTACTGGGGTGGGAGACCAAACTGGGAATACCTTGGGTTGGTGTTGGTCTGTGTGCAGTGACAGGGGACACGGTGCTGTAAATATGGTGCCATCCTTTGGGGTCCTGACTCTTTGTGCTCATAAAAGATCCCTGGACATCCTTGGTAAAGAGTAGGGTGTATCCTGATATCCTGGCTAAATCGCCCGCCGTGGCCTAATCAGCCCCCTGTCCCAAACTGGCTATCACTCTCGCCACCTGCATATTAGTGATGGTTCAAGTGGCTCCCCATTCACTATGTAAAGTGCTTTGAGTAGTGAGACAAGTGCTATTTAATTGTAAACCGTTTATTATAGTAATAATAATAATCATATTTGGATGGGCTGTGCTTTTGTATACAGCTAATGACTTCCATCGTGAAAGACGATTGCATCACAAACACAGGCCTGGGCTGGAGTCGCCAGTGAGACCATTTAATGCAGGAGCCACTAGCGCTGGATACACCTAAAGATCCTGGCACATTACAAGACTTTCCCAACAATTTTCAGTCGCAGACTTTGATTATAATCAGACAAACGAGAGGATACCTGTCAGTCCATCTGCTGCTCATTTGTTTAGCGCATAGCCACACCACTCCAGTATCTCATCCAGATAACCCTTAAAGCTCATCAAGGTTTCTGTTTCAACTCCATGACTTGGTAGTTTGCTCCAAATTCCCACAACTCTTTCCATAAAGAACTGTGTTCCCTTAATTTACACTGGTTTGTGCGATTCACAGTTAACGCCGAAAAGAATTCTGCTGGAGATAACATAGTCTTAGCGAGTCGGGGCCGGTTGTGACCACCATTCGTATAGTTTGACGCACCAGTCAGACATTAATTAGCCTGACCAGTCTGGGACTCACCCGCAAGTAAACCCGATGTCACATTGAGAGACTTCTAGTCGTGGGGTATGTCGCACTTGCTGACCACAGCTGCTGATCCTGTCACTGTGCCAGTGTTACATCCATCCATCCATCCATCCATCATCCAACCCGCTATATCCTAACTACAGGGTCACGGGGATCTGCTGGAGCCAATCCCAGCCAGCACAGGGCACAAGGCAGGAAACAAACCCCGGGCAGGGTGCCAGCCCACCACAGGCCAGTCTTACAGTTGTGTTCAAAATGATAGCAGTGTGTTTTAAAAAAAAAAGAAAAAGTGGATACAGCTCAGAATTCTTATAATAGCTTTTATTTCTGTCCACACAAATGCATTGGGAACGCTGCACATTGTATTCCAAATCAAAACATGAAGAAAAATCGACCAAATTTACAGAAAGTGGGAAAAAAGGGAATATTAGGCTATTCAAAAAAAAAAAATAGAAGTGTGGAGAATAAATAAAGGCTGCATGTTCTTTCTGTTTTTCCAGGTGCTCTAATTGTTTAATTAATCCATTGTTTGCTCCGTCCTGGCTATGACGTTAATCTTCATCCAGCCCAACATGTAGGCCCTCCAATCTGCAGGGAAAAACCTGGGGGTTGGTGGCAGAATTGGCACTCCAGCCACCATTAAAAACCTCACACTGGTTCCATTCCACCTGAACCAGTGTGGTGCTGAGGTGCCACCTGTTGCATGGCTGCACTTGGGTCCTAATCTGGGATCCTGAGTTGATTTGTCATGTGGTGGTGCGGCAATGCGCTGTATCGGCGTGTGCCCCTCACCTCTCTCTCTAATTAGTGGCTCTGATGCTGCAGTAGTTGCCGCCTTTCACGATTCACTGTCGTTTGCCTGGGTGTCTTCTCTGCTCGATTTTAATTGTCATTAATAAGATACAATGACCTGCGGTGGGCTGGCGCCCTGCCCGGGGTTTGTTTCCTGCCTTGTGCCCTGTGCTGGCTGGGATTGGCTCCAGCAGACCCCCGTGACCCTGTAGTTAGGACATAGCGGGTTGACTAATGGAGGGATGGATGGAGGATACAACGAAAGGGGGCAAGCTATAATGAAAGCAACAAAAGTGAGTTAAGCATTTAAATCTATAGCAAAAATGGAAGTCTTTCTAAATGTATTATAATAAATGTCAAAATCATGCCTTTGTGCTTTCTTAATGTAGAATAAGACAGAAAAAAAAAAATACCAGCTAATTCATTGAGATCAGCATTGTCACCGATTATGAATCTGGTTGAAGCACAAACCTGAAGCCGCAGTGGGCCCCCAGGACCGACTTTGAGAACCCCTGAGATAGACGAGCCTCTCTTCTGTTTGTGAGGTCCAAAGACCCCCACGTTCCTTATTCCTCATTGCTGTCTTCTATGCATTGTACTTCTGGACGAGCCATTCATTGGTTGTCCGCTCTCATGCACTCCGAGCCCACCACTACGACTAAAGATAAAAATCAGGAGTGGTGTCTCCTCGGCCTTCTCGTATACTCAGATATGGGGATGGATATTTGAGGAGGAAACCACAAGACAAGGATTGGATTTTTATATGATGTACATTAAAGAACCATCAACAACAAATCAAATTAATAATATATTGAACAATTATTATAAAAGTAAAGTTGAATAAACTCTGCAGCTGCGGATAGCGGAAATGGCCCAAAAGGTGATAGAAATCTACGTTTTGTACCCAATACTTGTATGCAAAATTTGGTTGACCAGTGAAAGTGAACTCAAGTCCTCATCGTGTTTACACACACAGACGCAATTCCAAACACCTTCAGCTACAACAGGCAGCGCGTTATTGGCTGTCAGAACAAAAGGTCAGCTTGCAATACATTGGAATTGTGAAAGTGTGCTGGGAGGTCATCACGTAGTCGTCTACTTTGACATCCCCACAGTGAATTAGCACACTGGCCTGACAGGTTCTGCAACTGCAGTCATCAAGTCCGACATTTTGTGCAGTGTGACCAAGAAAAATTCACACTCACAACTCTGGAATGTTCTCCCGGGGGTCCCTGTGGGTTTCCTTCTGCTATCCAAAAACATGCAGGTTAGGTTAACTGGCGATGCTAACTTGGTCCCAGTGTGCATTCTGATGGACCTGCTCCCTGTCCAAGGTTTATTGCACCCTATGCCATCTGGGTTAGGCTCCAGCACTTCCTGCAACCCTGGTCTGGGTAAAAGGAGGCTAGAAAATGAAAACGAGAAACCTGGAATTCGACAGTTTTATTTTTTTTTTTTTTTGTGATGTGCCCTGAAGCCAACATGTGCCAGGGTTTGTCAGTGTTGTTTGTTTAATGTTATGGGAGAAGTTCCAGAGTCCGTTCCAAAATCAGTAGTCCAAGTGACGGGTTTGCTTCATCTAACTCCTCACTGGCTGCCCGTGTCTTGACCAAGCAGCTGGTTGAAGATGTGCTGCAGGATCTGGCTGTAGGCCTGGTCCTTTGGGGCATGACTGCACAGAGAGGTCTAAAGAAGAAAATACCGGCCTGCCATCAGAGAAGGAAGAGAGATAAAGAATAGCTGGCGACAGCAGAACCAGCTTACCTTCAGCTTGTCCAGGTACGTCTTCTCGGCCTTCCAGACATCTACAAATTTGATGAGATCAGGGGCTGTTTTGTAATAATCCAGCAGCAGCTTCTAAAACATAAGCAGTGAAGTGAAGCTTTAGACTGAGGCCACGCAGGTCCTTTATACAGACAGTCTGTAAGAGCCGCTCATAGGAAGTTCATGTCCAACAATGCTCGTCAGTCAGTCCTACCCTCTTAATTTGAGTTTTGAAAGTCCTGCTGTCCACTACACTACTTGGTCACTGTTCTATTACATTTTTCTTTATGTCACTATATCTGGACAATACTGTTATGAGTTTTATTCACATGTGCATGTTAAATTTGGCACACAGGGGCGCAACAGTTAGAATTGCTAGCCAAGCATTGGATTAGATAGCCAAAGACAACTGGAGGCTTGTATAGTCAGCTTAAACACAGAATAGGGTATTTCTGTCCTCTGTCAGCACAAAATCTTCTTTCCTCATTGGGAGAATGAGAACCAGCAGGTAAGCACTATGATATTTCTGTATTTTGTGAAGGAGGAATTCAGCCCTTGTTTGGAGACAGAGAAGACCAGCAAGTGAAGCAAGACATTATAAAGGCTTGGACAACAGCCAGACCCTTGGAGTCGGTGTCGACAAAGTTCGAAAAACTTCCCAGCGTGGGGACGAGAAAATGGTTGACTGTATTGATCCAGATTTCCCACCTGGATAAAGTCTGTTCATATGCCTCCCCGTCTGTAACTGCGTTAACCGTCAGTAAATGTAAGCTAAAAGATATTTTTTCTCATGTGATTCTTGTACCGCCGTAATCACGATGGGAGGGATATCGCCTTTTCTGGTATATTACGATATTGTTTAGTTATTTAATATGCCACAATTTCAAAAGAACACATTTTCCAAGAGAGTTAATGCCTCTTCAGGAAACATTCACTTATTCCAAGTGTCTGTGGTCCTCTGTGTAAAGAAAAAATCTTTGTTTGTGCAAAGTTTACCCTTAAGTTTCCAACTGTGTCCCCCTGTTCTTCTTGAATTCATTTTAAAGTCACTGTCTTGATCCACTGGACTAATTCCCTTCACAGTCACGTCTCCTCTTAATCTTTTTTCTTAAAGTGAAAAGGTTCAGCTCTTTAACTCATCCCCTGTAGCCCTGTGATCAGCCCTGTCGCTCTTCTCTGAACCTTCTCATGTGCTGTTATGTCCTTTTTGTAGCCTGGAGACCAAAACTGCACACAGGACTCCAGATGAGGCCTCACCAGTGTGTTGTAAAGCTCGAGCAGAATACCGTATTAGTTTCACACTGTTACTTAGATAACGGTGTAATCTTAGTATAATCATTTACACCCATAGCGTGTAATAGACACGTCTCAGCTAGTTCAGTAATAAAAGAAGGTTAAACAGAATCTCTGTGTGCTAGAAACATGGATTGTTAAATCAGCCTAGAAGTAAAACAATGGCATACAACAAAGGCCAAGAAACTGTAAGAGCGTATGAAGGGAAGTCCTGACCTACTGCCTCTCCTGTAAGTGTGGGATAGGAACTTAAAGAAATGTGACAAGAAAACTAAGCCGTTAAACAGACCTTTCTTTATATAGGAACTATTCCTTTTTTGCTGAAACTTTTAAAACGGAGATACTTGAACTGCGGAATCATCTGAAGATGTGTCACACTCCTCGCCTGAATCATTCTATGAAGCAAGCAGAGTTTGGACCAACGCAGCTACGCAGGTACTTGGCTGACTGCCTGCCTTTATAATCTTAATGTAATTGAAAGCAACACCTCTGACAAAACCCACCCCACCAATACGTTCTTTATGTCCTGCAAACATTCAAAGTTACTGTGCAGTTCCTGCTGAACGTTATGCAAGTTAACAGGATCGATATCACACCGGACAGTTTATAGAATATAAAACTGAATATAACATTCAAAAGTGACTCTGAACTTGAACACTAATACTGTGTGGTGTTTAAAATGATCTCTATCTATCTATCCTATATCCATTGTGGCGGATGGCTGGGGCTGGGGGTGGGACCCAGCCGGGACGCCCAGGAGGACCGGAGGAGGGCTTGCGCCTCATCCAGACCACGAGGGGGCAACTGCCCTGGGAAGCACCTGGAGCTCATCTGGGCTTGTATAAAAGTGGCCGCCTCCCTTCATTTGATGGCTGGAGTCGGGCGAGGAGTGGACGAAGTCTTGCTGGAGAAGAGTGGAGGCGGCCCGAAGAAGACAGGCACTGGAAGGAGAGGCCTGGGCTTTGGGGTTCGGTGCGGAGGCACTGGGTTGTGCACTAAAGTAAAACCGTAAATAGTGTAAATAAAGACGTGTGTGTTGGGTGAGAAAACGATGTCTATCTGTCTGTGTCCGGGGCTCGTCCCACACTCACTCTCTATCTATCTCTATATATATCTATCTATATATCTATATATCTATATCTATCTCTATATCTCTATCTATATATATATCTATCTCTATATCTCTATATATAAATATATCTATCTATCTATATATATCGATATATCTATCTATGTATATAAAAATCTCTGTCTATCTAAATATATCTCTGTTATCTATGTATCTCTATCTGTATGTACAGTGCATCCAGAAAGTATTCACAGCGCATCACTTTTTCCACATTTTGTTATGTTACAGCCTTATTCCTAAATCGATTAAATTCATTTTTTTCCTCAGAATTCTACACACAACACCCCATAATGACAACGTGAAAAATGTTTACTTGAGGTTTTTGCAAATTTATTAAAAATACAAAAACTGAGAAATCACATGTACATAAGTATTGACAGCCTTTGCCATGAAGCTCCAAATTGAGCTCAGGTGCATCCTGTCTCCCCTGATCATCCTTGAGATGTTTCTGCAGCTTCATTGGAGTCCACCTGTGGTAAATTCAGTTGATGTGACGTGATTTGGAAAGGCACACACCTGTCTATAGAAGGTCCCACAGTTGGCAGTTCATGTCAGAGAACAAACCAAGCATGAAGTCAAAGCAATTGTCTGTAGACCTCCGAGACAGGATTGTTTTGAGGCACAAATATGGGGAAGGTTACAGAAAAAGTTCTGCTGCTTTGAAGGTCCCAATGAGCACAGTGGCCTCCATCATCCGTAAGTGGAAGAAGTTCAAAACCACCAGGACTCTTCCTAGAGCTGGTCGGCCATCTAAACTGAGTGATCGGGGGAGAAGGGCCTTAGTCAGGGAGGTGACCAAGAACCTTCCAGAAGGACAACCATCTCTGCAGCAATCCACCAATCAGGCCTGTATGGTAGAGTGGCCAGACAGAAGCCACTCTTTAGTAAAAGGCACATGGCAGTCCACCTGGAGTTTCCCAAAAGGCACCTGAAGGACTCTCAGACCATGAGAAACAAAATTCTCTGGTCTGATGAGACAAAGATTGAACTCTTTGGTGTGAATGGCAGGCGTCGCGTTTGGAGGAAACCAGGCACCGCTCATCACCAGGCCAATACCATCCCTACAGTGAAGCATGGTGGTGGCAGCATCATGCTGTGGGGATGGAACTGGGAGACTAGTCAGGATAAAGGGAAAGATGACTGCAGCAATGGACAGAGACATCCTGGATGAAAACCTGCTCCAGAGCGCTCTTGACCTCAGACTGGGGCGATGGTTCATCTTTCAGCAGGACAACAACCCTAAGCACACAGTCAAGATATCAAAGGAGTGGCTTCAGGACAACTCTGTGAATGTCCTTGAGTGGCCCAGCCAGAGTCCAGACTTGAATCTGATTGAACATCTCTGGAGAGATCTTAAAATGGCTGTGCACCGACGCTTCCCATCCAACCTAATGGAGCTTGAGAGGTGCTGCAAAGAGGAATGGGCGAAACTGGCCAAGGATAGGTGTGCCAAGCTTGTGGCATCATATTCAAAAAGACTTGAGGCTGGAATTGCTGCCAAAGGTGCATCGAGAAAGTATTGAGCAAAGGCTGTGAATACTTATGTACATGTGATTTCTCATTTTTTTTATTTTTAATAAATTTGCAAAAACCTCAAGTAAACTTTTTTTCACGTTGTCATAATGGGGTGTTGTGTGTAGAATTCTGAGGAAAAAAATGAATTTAATCCATTTTGGAATAAGGCTGTAACATAACAAAATGTGGAAAACGTGATGCGCTGTGAATACTTTCCGGATGCACTGTATATACTGTGTGTGTGTGTGTGTATATATATATCTCTCTCTATATATATCTATCTATATCTATATCTCTACACAAACACACACACACACACACACAGCGGGTACAGATAAGAATGGTGCCCTTTGAACATATTAACTTTAGGCTGTAAAGCAGCAAGACATGAAAATGCACACAAAAATATTTTTTCTGCTTTATTTACTCGATGCAACCTGTACCATCCACATCAAAGATACATAAGCAACAGTAATGAATTTCCCTGCCCATTTCAGGATGCTGGTGTAGTACAGGTCCTGTAAGGTGGGCACACTGGCACCAATGATATTTTCGGCAGGCCTGATTCTTCGCTGTAGCCCCTGTTTTTGTCATGTGTAGTCCCTGATCTGAGCCCCACGGTGGTTATGGCTGAGCTGAGCACACACTCCGACTGTTCTGTAAAACTGAATCAGCAGCTCCTGTGGAAGGTTGAGATTTCTCGGCTGCCGCAGGACTTGCTGCTGTGGCCTTTTTTTTTTTTTTCCCCCCCAATGGATCCTACATTGGTGTCCCATTTCAAGTCCCGGGAGATTTTACATCCCAGAAACGTGAAGGTTACCCCAACTTTCACAGCAGTATTTAGTACGGAGAGAGGGGGCTAATATTGTGGGATGTCTCCTAAAATCCACAGTCATCTCCACAGTTTTGAGAGGGATCAGCTCCAGACCAGACGCCAGGCTGGCATGGCTGTCAAAGGAGCTTCATGTAAGTACTCAGCAAAGGGTCTAACTACTGCTGTTAAATGGGATTTTTCAGGGTAACGAATTTGAAAAAAAATTCTAAAATGCAGTTTTCATTTTGTCATTCTGGGTCATTAAGTGTTGATGATGAAGGAGAAAATGCATGTAAATAATTTTAGCACCAGGCTGCAACAGAGCAAAATGTGAACCATAACTGCGCTCAGAAAGCTCTTCATACATCACATGACAGTCCCTGTAATGGTTAGAGGACTCTGGGACATGATGGTTTCATTGGTGTCCCCGAGTAGCTCTATACTTTGTTGGGTAGTTTGTCACTCCACCTACTGCTGGCTGCCATTTTGCTTGCAGATTCCCATACCCTGCATTGTATAAGTAAGGAAGACGGGTGATGGGAAGGAACAATAAAACCTGAAAACGGCTCAGGGTCGTGAGGAGCCCTGGAGAGAGAGAGAGAGAGTGAGAGTGTGTGTGTGTGTGTGTGTGTGTGTGTGTGTGTGTGTCAGCAGCATCAAGTGCAAGGCTCAGAACTGAATGGTAGTCCATCACATGGCCCGCCAAAGCATCCAGTGCCAGTTTAGGATCAGCAGCTACTCTAATATGGAGCTAGACAGACAGACAGACAGACAGAACTTTCTGTCCCCAGGGGGAAATATGGCTTTTTACAGAAGCTCTTTAAATTGATAAATAGATAAATAAAATAATATACAGACACACACCAGGATGACCATCAAGCAAGAAAATTAAAAAGAACGAAAATGCCTGACTTTGCTGTAAAGGCGTATTGCTGTTGGTATGAAGGGACCCCCAAGTCGTGTTTCGTGATGCACTTCTGCTGAATGATTTGTTGGCTGAAAGTCCTCAGTGTTTGTGTCTCAGGATAGAGGATGTGCAGAGTTGTTCATAATGGCACTCAGATTTGTTTTAATTCTTTCAAATGGAGAGAAAACAACATGGCCGGGAAATGTGAGCGTGGGGTCACTGAGGCAGCAGAACCAACAAAATGGAGATGTTCTGTTGTTCCAATAGAAATGAAGAGTCACATCTGTCCAACAGCAAAACGCCACTGGCACAAACAACTGCCGCATGCACACAACTTCATAAAGTGGGTCAGTCCCCCGACCACCGCAACGCTGATGGTTTAAATAGCAAAATGGAGTCGACTCTGCCTCACCATCTCGTGCAGGACATCGCTGGTGAGGAAGGCGTCCTGAACGTAGGTCATCTCCACCTCCATGGGAATTCCGTAGTCATTGGGCCGTTGCTGAAAAGAGAAGAAGATTTAGGTCACTGGATCAATTAGGGCCACACATGCGGTGCCTCACACCTCCATCACCCGGTGGTGGGCACTGCCACACAATGCCAACTCCGTTCACCTACATGAGGTGCGCAAAAACAGCGTGAATCAATCCTTCATCTGCACACGTCCTTTACTGGAGATAAAAGCAGCACTTACCTCTGGAGGGGGCATCACCCAGAATGGGGATATCCTGGACTCCACACCGGGGTTCCCGTGAAAATAAGGACCTGCGCATTGAGAAAAAGTAGAGATTATGCAAGAGAGTGAGATGGTGACCTCCAAAGACCAAGGCGACTTCCAAAGCATAGCACACACATGAAACTGAACTCCGAATGGGCGAAATGTGAACAGGCTACCCTGCTTGGTGGGCTCAGTAAAGACCCACCAAACAAAACCGTAGCGTGAAAGTCAAGTCAGCTCTGTAGCAGTGTCTCATTACCAAAATGCCGTTGTATTAAAAAGAAAAAATAAAGTATTACCAGTTACAGATCATTAGACTGCCAGTCCAACAGTTTTACAAGTTTTTTTAAATAAAATTACTATTTAAAAAAACTTGTGAACTCCTTTCACTGTATGCAGGTGTGCGCCGCTCAACGTCCATGATGCGCTCTGTGAAGTGGGGCGTTGTGCGAACACCGTGTTATACGCAGAACTTAGCAGAGCTCTATGGGAGACTGCAGCGTAGCTGTTCTGATTCAATTCGGAGAGATTCCGCTACAACACTCCAGAGACGTGCGATAAGTGAGAGAAGTCGAGGCATACGCTGCGGCTATGCGGTAAACCTGTTCTTTCAAAGTGAGGAAAGTTCACATTAAAATAATAGAAAGCAGAGTGCAGTGCTGGCAGCACAATCGCTTTGTACACGCGAGGCACGAAATGCACGCGTGGTGTGCAGAAATCTGTGGCCTTTGCTACACTGTAAAAAAATAATAATGTTAAATTTACGTTAAAATACTGTCAGCTGGGTTGCCAAAATTTTACTGTAATCAATAAGGTGACAATATTTTTAGGTCAACAATCAATCAATCAACATTTATTTATATAGCACATATTCATACAAAAAAATGTAGCTCAAAGTGCTTTACAAAATGAATAGAGAAATAGAAGACCCAATAAAAAATAAAACATAAGTCAACATTAATTAACATAGAATAAGAGTAAGGTCCGATGGACAGAAAACAAAAACAAAAAACTCCAAAGGCTGGAGAAAAAAAAATAAAATCTGTAGGGGTTCCAGACCACGAGACCACCCAGTCCCCTCTGGACAATCTACCTAACACAAGTCAAACAGTCCTCTTTGTATTTAGGTGTATGGTAAAACTTTGTAGTAAAAACTGTTTTTTCTTTGCAGCACATTCCAACAGAAGGGAATATTTAACCCTACCGAGAAATTCATGAATATGCCAATCAATAAACCATTAGAAAGTACTATCAGGGTCAAACCCCAGTACACAGCTTGCATCAGTAAGGTAACAACAGCCAAAACCAAACAGGTACCATTTAATTATACACAGTGAAAACATTCCTCCTGACCTGACAGCCGTGGCAAACAGTAACAGATCGCCACACAGAACACATTACATGTATGATATTCCAACTCTCTGCACATTTAGAATACTTAGATTTATACTTGATATCACTTTCATGATAAAATGCACTAAAGTATGTATGTAACATTTTACAGATAAATCGTTAATTTCGTTTAAGTAATGAATACTGTTAATAATTACACACATGGGGGTGACACGGTAGCACTTCTGTCTCGCAGGGAGTCACGTCGCTGATATTCCCTGCCTGGAGTTGGCAGGTTTTCCACACTGTGCTCTGGTTACCTTCCAAAGACACTAAAATGACGCCAGTGTGTGTATGTGTCTGCTTGTATTCACTTTGCGATGAGCGGATGTCCCGTCCAGGGATTGTTTCTGCCTCATGCCCCATGCCTACTGGAATAGGCGTATTCCTAGATTGATGGGTTTAACCATTAAACATCCTTTTCAGAGATACTGCGGTAAGGTGTCATCGGAATTTAATCGGTGTTCCAGGCAATTCACAACACAGCGAAGCCGAACCTGTTCTCACCGTGATGATATCTCGTACTGCCACCTGGTGGATTCTTCCAAATTTACTTAAAGTACGCGCACAAGTATAAACAGTAAAACGCTTGCGTAGCAGGAGCATCGCGTGACGTATAAACCCGGCCTTCGACCCGAGGATTACTCGAACTGTAAATGTGCATACACCGCTAGTCGAAATTATATGAGCGTAAGTGACAGGCACAAGTAGTACCCCGGTGCAGAAACAACTTCTCTTTGCCTCATAATGGCGTCTCGTGACGACAAAGTGAATGTGTCTTGAGGCAGTGGAACTGAAACGGACAACGAAATCAAAAGTGATTTTGACAAATCGGAACGTGACGATCGTGTCAATCGCACTTGTGCAGTGTGCTGTTCAAAAAGCTGGTCGGTCGGGAAAGAAAATCCGCTAGGAATCGGGCTGCTGTTCTCCCGACCGGGACGTTGGATTGTGTATTTCACTGAGCTTCAAGATACGCCACACAAACGGCACATTTGACAGTACAGGATGGCCAATATTTATGTATATGACATTTCACAGGCTGCAGCATTTAAACTCCTGCGCGAAAAGTATTGAAAATAGCATCAGTGTGTAGCCGGAGGATGGGAGTAGCGAAGTGCTGGACCGGGCCACAGAATGGCGGCGAATCGATTGTCGCTAGAGCAGCACGTATGATGTGTGCGTTTATACTCGGCAACAAACAACTATGCAGTGGTGAAATGGCAGCTGAGTTTGGAGGCAGTCGTCCGAGTGTGCTAACCCGTGCAAGAATAAAAACACAAAATTCGACATCAGCTGTACCGTATTGTGAGCAAAGGGAGCAGGCAGGCCCAGGAGCGTGCGTACCGATGCCAACACAGCTCGTGTGGCGAATGCCTTACAAAGTTGGGTGTATCGATCTGGATGGCACATTGGTGGACCACAGGGGATGACAAAATAATTTAAGGTTCTTAATGTTCACATTCCATTATCCATCCATCCATTTTCTAACCCGCTGAATCCGAATAGGGTCACGGGGGTCTGCTGGAGCCAATCCCAGCCAACACAGGGCACAAGGCAGGAACCAATCCTGGTCAGGGTGCCAACCCACCGCAGGACACACACAAACACACCCACACACCAAGCACACACTAGGGCCAATTTAGAATCGCCAATCCACCTAACCTGCATGTCTTTGGAGTGTGGGAGGAAACCCACGCAGACACGGGGAGAACATGCAAACTCCACGCAGGGAGGACCCGGGAAGCGAACCCGGGTCTCCTAACTGCGAGGCAGCATTATGTTACTTGATAATAACATTGGTAGTTTCCTTTTCAGTCATATACAAATATGGGCCACCCTGTATATACAGTATTAGCATGATTTCAATTCTTATTAGTATCATTATTATACTTTCTACACCTTTGACTTTTTACCTTTAATGTTTTGTACGTTTTGCTATAGAAAGATGAGACTTAATAAATATGTCATTTTTCAAGCTAAAAAATGTAACACTAGTCTACTGGTGAAAACAAAGGAATGTGTCGCGAACGTGGAAAAGTTTAATGCAGAAAGTTCAATAAATCTTAAAAGTGTTAAACTAAGATTATTTTTCAGATTTCATCTGACCACAGAACCAATAAGGACGACGCCTGAGCAAATGGGGCGTTAACATTTAAAGTCAGCGCCCCACCCACCCATTCATTCATTCATTCAATTGACCAATCGGCATCCATTGCCAGTCTAATCTGACTTTGCTAATCTGAAATGTGCACAGAGTGCCGGAGCGGGCGGCTCGGTTTGTGGTTTTCTTATCGCGTCACCTCGGGCGAGGTCATTTTGGTTTGTTTTGGTCACCTCCATGCCGTGTATGCCCAGGCCTTAAGGTGGCATCTATTGGTCAATGCCCGCTTTCACTCACTGCAGACCAGGCCCAAACAGGGCTGGAATCCGTTGCTGCTCCCCTGCAACTTTAGCTGGTAGTCCATCTGAGAGTCAATGTCTTGAAGGGACGGGTGAGCAGAGCCATAAGGGTGGCTGTGGTACCAGCCCACCAAGGCGAGGCCACGCAAGAGCAGGTTCTGGCAGATCTGGGTTGAAGGAAGTCAAAGGGGAAACGTTTAGGAAAATGTGAAAGTGTGCCCAGGAGTGCGCACGCACGCACGCACACACACACACACACACACACTCGGCTTTACCTCCTCCTCCACAGCAGGGGCAGCGTCTCGGTCAGCCAGCCGTGTCCTACAAGGAAATGCCCGCAGCACTGTGAGCACTGCCAAAGGAAGAGGGACCAACTCAATCAGAGGCTAACCAGCAACCCACTACACACTCCTGATTGTGCAAATTACTCACGTTGAGTGTTGGTGTCCCAACGGCCACCCAGGTAGCCCACAACTTCACTGCGTGTCAGGTGGCAGTGGAAATCCTGTAAAGGAAATAAGAATAAAACTTCACAAACATGCAACTCCTCCTGTTAGCGACGACCCCCGTTTTATTAGTGTGCCCCTTCGGCCGATGCCTGCCTATATAGATCTGCATTGGCTCACCATCACAACCTGTAGATTGCTACAGATTGCTGTGTACTCGATTATGTTGACCTTTTTTGTAAGTCGCTTTGGATAGAATCCTCTGCTAAGCAAATACACGTCAGTGGCCCTCCCCATCACAGCCCACCTTGACTGTTCTGCTGCGATCAGAAGATTTTCTCTTGTACTTCTTCAACGTCTCCCTCTTCCACTTCATCGTAGCTTCGTCTCCCTGACATTCTGTCCGATTCCTTCTCGTCTTAAACCCACCTTTACTGCAGTGCCCGTCAGAACATCAGCTGCCCCTTCCCACTCCTGCTCCCTTAGCCAGTTACATCGACTCAAACTCCTTCTGCTCCTCCATGGCTGGTCCGACACCCCCTCGGCCCTACCGCTGTATGTTAGCTCCAGCCCCTCGGACCCTCACCTGTCTGTCGGTTGTAGATAAAGAAGTGGAGGCACAGCTATGCTGGTGCTTGCCCCCCTGGCTGCCCCTTTTCCATTTTTATTCCCCCCCCCCTTTAGTTTTCTCTTTGTGGTTTCCCTGCCTTCATGTCAAGAACAGAAACTAAAGGTATGGACAGATAGAGTGTGTGTGTGTTCATTTACTTACTTATCCACCTATTTATGTACTTATTTATTTTTATGTATTTATTTATTTAAAGGGCTTCTGCAAAAAGCCAACTTTTCCCCTGGGAGACAAATAAAGTTCCATCTGTCTGTCAAAGGTGCTATATAAGACAGACAGGCTGATCAATCAATTGTTGATTTGTTCCATGGGGTGGGGGGGAAATTAGCTTTTTACAGAAGCTCGATAAATACTACTGTATATAAAAAAAAAAGTAACACCCCCCCAAAAAAAAAACAAGCAAGAATTACAAAAAGAAGAAAAAACAACAAGAAGCCCCCCATCACCTGGGGATTACACTTTGGAACTGAAGACGGGACTCTAAATGGCCACTGCATGAGCGGGAAGAGGAGGGTCTACAGTTCTGAGCAAAGGGGCTTCACGTTTGTGGATTACTTTATATTTTCCAGACTTCTTCAACAAAATTATCTGTACGTTGTCAGCATACAACTGGACGCCTTGACTGGTGGATTATGTCGTGCAAGTGCGATTTTTTTTTTTTTCCTCCTCATGTTTTCGCTGTTTGCTCCCCCATTGAGTCCCATTCTATCAGGAACTTGAAATCTGTTCTCTACAGAAAACAAGACAAAAAACTTTTCTTGGCCATCACTGCAGACCACACAGGGCAAGTAGCATCTCTCTATTATAAAAGAAAATCTCGAGATGAGACGAGACAAGACTATTACCAAGAGATATTATCATCAAGTCCCGCCCTCCTTTCTTAGCCATTTACAGTTCACGGCCCACGCCTGCGGTCCTCTCACCTCTCGTTCGTGTGAATGCTTTTGTTACACACAGTTCCTGCGCTCTCAGCTCTTATAAATTTTTACGTTTTCCTCACTTTAAGTTCCCAATAAAAGAAGACTTGTTATGTCCAAATCTTGCACGGTAACACGGTACAACACCCTAGTGCTATGTCCAAATCTCAATGAAGAATTTCATCCCAAAGGCTTATGAACAGAAGAAATGAATACACAGGCCATCCAAGCACCGGGAAACGATGAAGTCAAACGAATTAACGCGTAAATTGTCCATCGATTACACGGCAAAATGATTAAATACATATCAACAGACTATACTGAAACAGTTAGTAGTGATGGTGGCGAAGATGAAAACATCAACTTACAATATCACGAAGAATATCTGTTGTGATGTGAGATTTTGCATATAAGTTGTATGTCTTTATTTGTAATTTGGGCAAAGCGATGTTACATTAGTGAGAAGCATTCATGTCTACAACCCCCCAAACCCAGGAATGGGTCTCTTTGAATTTTTTACGGCAGAGTCGGAGGAAAGTGCCTTAAACCAGTTTGGCGAGTGTTTCTCTGCTAAAGTCTTTCAACCCCCGCAAGACAGCCAAGCTGCCTAACTGCTAAGCTTTACCTTAACATGTGGTTTTGTTGAATGGCGGGTGTTAAGATGTTCTATTCTTCCATTGGTCTGAAGTATGGCTGTTTGGGATTGGTCTAAATCAGAAGCTTTTATGTACCATGACGTTCCTATTGGCTCTAGGAGTTGGACAGAGAATCTTCAAATCTGCTTACTTAACATCACTGTCTCTCTCTCACCAAACTGATGAACTGAAAGGACAACACAATGAAGAGCACAGCTCGGCAGCCATACTGAGACAGGCATGCAGCCTGTTCTGAAGAAAGGTGACCACAACTGAGGCCTTAACTAGAGACATTTTAAGTAACTAACAAGTCTGTGTGCCGCCTGAAACTACACATCACCATTTATCAGGTTGTATGGTTGCCAACATTTAAACATACTTTGCATATTGTTATTATTTATCACTATCTATATATAAAATTCACTAAGGGCACACAAGACACTGAGGGCAAGCAAGACAGAGCCCCGCCCGCCAACTCTAAGACCATGGGATACGCTCGACAAAGCCCTGCCTGCCAACTCTAACCCTCCTACCGCATCATGGGATACGCACGACAGAGCCACGCACGTCAACTGTAACCGTCCTCCCAAATCCAGCGTTGCTCTCAAGGCACACAACAACTCGCCAAACACAGCCTCAGTCGCTTTCGTCTGTGCAAAAGTCCACATGCACCTCTGAGCCACGTTGACTTTACACCGCACACAAGACACAGCCCCACCCACCAACTCTAACTAAGGGCACGCAAGACAGAGAGCTCCGCCCGCCAACTCTAAGACCATGGGTCACGCACGCATTTAGTGTATAATTGGATATAAATAATTGCAAGTAAACGATTCGCCAAAATCTGTTGTATGTAAACGATACTGTTTAAAACGTTATTGTTTTTTCATCAGAAAACCCGGTTTCCACGTCTACCTGTATTAGTTTAAATGGCACTTTTACCACTCGCAATAGTGCGGTCGCGCTGACTTATCGTGTCGACTGGGCAGCACAGTGAATGCGGCGTCTATCTACGTATATGTGTCTGTGTTTTCCGTAGCCTGCTACAGGAAGGTACTCTCTCGACCATTGGCATTGGTTTCGCTCCTTGCTATTTTCGTTATACTGCGACGGTGGTTTCCTAAGCCTGTTATACTGAATTCCTTTCTCACCATTTTCCATTCCTATTCTTACACCGGCTTCGGCTACTTATCAATAATACATTATTTTATGTGTAACTTAACTCCTGCTTGTCTTTTACTGCACCTAACTGCCCGAGGTTATAAATGTAGGAGGGAAGGTGGTGAGAAGTTATATGGGTACAATACCTGATAAACAGTGGTAAGTCTAGGAGATTTGAGGCATTCTGACAAAGGCTACTTATTAATAATACAAAAGGGGAAAGTAGAGCAATATATTACTCTACCAAGTGTGATGGACAGCCGGCGTTTCAGTCTGGCCGGGACGTCCCTCTACAGAAGAAAGCAGTCTTTTCAGGGCATTACTTCCCCAGGGACACTAAATGGTAGCTCTCCTAGAAGGAAATTGTTCCTCGGATTCCCGCAGGGCAGCATGGGACATGGAGTCCATCTCTTCAGCCCTGTTGGGTGCCGTGGGTCCCAGGACTATTACGGTTACGCCAACCCGGAAGTACTTCAGGGTCATGAGGATGGAAGCCCACAGTACTTCCGGGACACTTTGATGAAGGAAGTTGTGGTGTTGACCCAGAGAAGAAATACTTCCGGGTCAGAGACTTGAAAAGGACTGTGGGAAACCCCAGCAGATTGAGAGTTGGACAGTAGAGGACGAAGCTGCTGGGAGTGGAGGATTGTGGTTATTATTGTATTATTGATTTATTGTTGGAGAACTGAGGAGTGTGCGGTGCTTTGTGCATTATTGATTGAAGAAAATATTAAAAGAATTTTCTTGTGCTTTTATAAGTGTGTCTGGACATCTGTCTGGTGGGTTCAACGGGGCAACAGCGACCCCTAGCGTCCACACAAGACAAAACAATATCTACAACCGTTAACACCATCCGGTCTTGCTCTGCATGAATTACTGTTGAAAGAAGGAAGGATGTATCGTCATGTTATTGCGTAATTTATGTACGAGTGATGGGCTATGCAATAGGACAAGATTAGTTTTATTCAAAATTGGTCAAACAATTCTGACAGGCAACAAGAAAGGTAATGTAATACATCGTCCGTGGATAACATTAGACACCAAAGGAGATCTTGATATGCCATTCGTATTAAAACGTTTACAGTTTCCCGTTAGAATGGCTTTGGCAAAGACGATTAACAAATCACAGAGACAAACATTCAAAAAAGTTTTTTTATTTATTAGAGAGAAACGATATTCACTCACGGGCAGTTATACGTTGTGTTGTCACGAATCAACTCCAAACACGGAATCAAAATTCAATGCGATATTGAAGAAAAGGTAATTAAAAAAAAGTTTTACAGCAAAAGTGTAAGTTTAAAAAGTATTTGCGTGTTAATTTCAAAGTCAAACAGAACAAAATCGTATTACGCAATGAACAACTAACGCAACAAGAAACTATTTCCTTTCAATTTATTACAATTTACTATTTTTTTTTACTATGGTTAGTTACTCGCTGTAATATAAAATGGTTAGTTCTATTATGCATATGTAGAAATTCCCATGAAAATAACAATCTGTTTAAATTGTACATCCGCTTCCCCACACGCGAGTGGCAGAGCTGCGAAGTGGCTAGTGCAGAGCGCCCGCCATGAGCAGAGCCCCCTAGTGTTTAAAAAAAAAATCTTTTTTGGGGTGGAGTATTCCTTTATTATAATATGTACATGTGACAATAAATGACATGATCAGTCGATATACTGAAAATGACAGAACATCAGGTGTTCATGCCCGGGCATAATGTCATCCGGCGTCCACAAGTCTGATGAACAAGGGCAGTAAGACGCACAAAGAAAGAGGAGCATCCGGGAAACATTAACATTCAATATGATCGAAACAAATGGCCTTACCATCGTGCTAGAGAGTTTCACCGTGCTAGTGGAGCTGTAAAATAATAAATATTCCCGGCCAACACCCTTCAAGTAATCGAATGAATATGACAGACCACTAGTGTTGACTGGAAAAACATTTGGCAAAGCATTTTTCACAGCAAACATATGCACTGTTCGCTGGTGATCACATATTCCCCAAATATTTTCCTAGAAATTCTCTGTATGCCCCATTCTTCTTTACAAGACTACTAATTACTTTCAGCTATGTGTACTGTAAGACTGCGGCCCAATCTGCTTATGCATGAATCGCAAGCCAATCCCGATCAGATCTGCACACGGCATGCATATTTATTTAAAAAAAAAACACCTTGTTCAATCACCACCGTACCCCCCATACTCCCCAAAGTTCTGACACACACACTCGATTCAGCACACAAATCACACTTACATGGGAAATGGTGGGTCACGTCACCAAAGGTTGCATTAAATGACAATACTGAAAAAATTATGAGTACTGCCTCTGGATGGCGCATTGTCACATGGGTATTTGCATACATAATTAGCCCTGTGCTGAGCTATGAGTCATAAGTCCTGTATGTGATGCAAGTCGTGGAAGTCCCATTGATAGCACTTGTAGAATGCTATTTATAACAGGAACAGACAGTACCCTAATATAATGACGAGGCTTTAACCTTCAATATAATTAAATTCATAATCCACCTTAATAAAAGGACAGGCATCCTTTACAAATCCCATTCCAAATGACATGAGACATATGCATTGCATTTTTCATTCCAACAGATGGCACATCACAAGCATTTTTAACACTGCTTTTACAACTCTCATTCCAAATGACATATCAAGAGACATACGCGTTGCATTTTTCATTCCAACAGAGGGCACATCACAAACATTTGTTATAATGCAATGCATTGCATTTGTCATTCCAACAGATGGTGCATCACAAACATTTGTTGTAATGTGCCATATGTTGGAATGACTAATGCAATGCATATTATTGCTACATGTGTTACAACATACATCCCAATAGATGATGCACTGCAAATGTTAACATGGAGGTCTCCATTGATTACTTAGATTTCACCCCATTGTAGACGGGTAGCACTTCTAGTGTACATATTTTGATAGAAAGAACATTCTCGTCTTGTAAATAAATCTAGAGGACAAGTACATAATTAACCTTAATAATGGAATGATAGCAGTCTCTGAAATTTAATAGAATCAGTACAGTATGGTATCGATTCCATTTTTGAATCACTTTTCTGCTTGGCATAATGGCCAGACATTTCTGTCTGCAGTTATTGTACGCTTAAACAGTACATGGCCTACCACTCTTCTCCTCCTCCTCGTCTTGTCTCATATCTCTTCCCTGTCATCCCCCCACCATGTCCACCTTCTGGCCTTTCCAGTTCCACACTTTTAATGAGTGCCCAACAACCCCGACTCCTTACCACGAGCAGCAGCACGTTGCTGGACACGGCCACATTGAATGGCTGGAACTTGTTCATTGCAGAAAAGGCTGTCAGCTCCACCAGGGTGTGAGGGTCCCTGCAGGACAGAAGAGGAAAAAAAAATCAATCAGCTGGATGTAAACATTAAGCAAACAAACACTTTATGATATGGTGGGCGCCTGACACATGGCTGGCAATGGTGTCACAGTGTCTCAGTTTCTTGAGTGGCTTCTCCTGCAGGTTTCCTCATCACTCAGCTCAGCTGGATGGGTAGAAGCAGTGAAGGACCAGATCCGGAGGGCACACACACTTGTGTTGTCCAAACGGAGTGCCATCTTTGTAAGATGTGCCAAGGCCAATAAGCAGCAGCACAGACGATGTCCGCCATGTTCTAGTGCTATAAGGGGGCAAGAATGCAAATAGGGGGCTGACAAAAGCAGCTTGTCCAGTTGTGCATTGTGTCGTTGTGGCTAGAAGGTCAGGGTGTTGGTGAATGTTAAACTTTCCTGAACTGATAAAATTTCAAGTTGCCTTTTATACGCCAGCCGGGGTTCAAAAACTATAAAGAAGTGGAGAGTGCAAGTTATTTGCTCACTTGTGGGGTCTAAACCGTGTGACCAGTGTGTCGCTTTACCGCATCTCAGTCACTCTTATAAGAAGTGCCAGGGTGTGTTGCCTAGCAGCAGAATCTACGCGCCCCCTGCTGGAGGTGAAGTGGAAAGCCTTCCCAGCCCCCTGCAGACCATCTTCTCTTTTGCTTAACCAGCTGTGAGTTTCCTGCATCTCCCCGTTTGGACAGAATGGACCTAAGAGGCCGAGGACCTGCCACCGTCACATCCCGGAAAGCACTCACCTGCCTGCATCTCGACTGCCCAGGGCTGAGTAGTGAAGCAGGACGCACTCCTTGGGGTCGGTCCTTCGGTCCAGCTGGCCTCCCTCTGAAAGGAACGCAAGCAGAAAGAACAAAGTGTCACCCGACATTACGAGACCACCAGTCTGGACAGCCCAAACTACAATAATACTTTAATACAGGAGGCCATCCGACACTCAAAGCACTTCACAAATCTTTAAAAAGGGTCCGATGCACAGAATAAATAACACAAACCAGCAAGAGCAGCAAATAAAACAAATACATGGAGTGCAAACTTCGGAATGAGGAGAAGAACTGGAATATAAAAACACATAACCGCGCATCACTGGAGAGGAAACATGAACCGATGGACAGTGTAAGTGGCCCACCATCCCAAAGAGACGACTTGTAAGTTGCCTTTTAACAGGATGAATGGAGTCAGCTGATCAAATTACTTTGGGAAGTAAACTGCAACGACTGCTACGTCTGCTTGAAAGTAAGTGTGCGTTGCAAACTAGATAGGGACAGGGACCATCTACACAAGAGTGTCACATACAGAGTGGTCTCAGGGGGCATGGGGGCAGACACATCTCTCAAACGAGACTACATGACTGATGACTACACATGTGGTGTGAATGGCGGAGAAATCCGGTCTTCCTAAAACACTTCCTTCAGTCCGTGCACCAAAGTAAACCGGCGGGGTTCAGGGGGACTGAAAACAAAAATAAAAAGCCTCGACACGGAGAGCAAAATCAAAAGCTAACACTGCGGTCATCCATTAGGGAGCTCAAGTTTACTGAAGTGTCATCGTTTATTTGCGTATTGTAATGAGAGAGGAGATGGACGGACAGACAGACAGACACATAGACCACCGCAGCTGCTGGGCTCCACACTATCTGAGAAGTCCCTCGGTCTGCCATTTTAATTATTGCATCATTACGTGAGGCAACAGCAGCAAACAGAGCCGAGATAAGCAACGTGTTTAAACTCTGCAGCTATTCTGCCACACCACGTTTACTTTCCAACTTGATAAAATAAACTTTAGGAATCCCGTGGGTGCAATAAGTCGTTGAGCAAAATGACACCTCTCATTGGCTGACTGAACAGATCACAATATGCAGGCTTTCCAGGCCCCTTCTTCAGGCAGGACTTCTCATTATTACGTCCATAATGGCTAACACGGAACAACACCCTATTAAAGTCAAAAAATTAGATGGGCATCTTCAATTTCTTCCATTATTCATTCAGATGTGTGGCCTCCTCTGTGGATCTGCCAGTGCCAGTGGGCAGATTCGTTGATGCCAGTATTTTGAGTATTGCAATCTGCAACTGCTGCGGCTCTTGGTTATCCGCTCTCTTAACGGCAGTCCTTTGGAGGCACTGCGACCCTCCGTCTACCTCAAGCTCATGTTTACAGGAATATGGCGGGCAGATCGTTCAGGCTTACACTACACTGTCGTCGTAACACTGAACAACAGAGGGCACACTCAGTGCCTGTGACATGGCACCGTTCACGTTTAATATTCATCCGGTAATACTGTTCAGTGCCAATGTGTAATCAATGCAATTTATAGTTCAGTGCCAATATGTAATCCATGCAATGCAATTCCCAGTTCAGTGCCAATATGTAATCAATGCAATTCCCAGTTCAGTGCCAATGTGTAATCCATGCAATGCAATTCATAGTTCAGTGCCAATGTGTAATCAATGCAGTGCATTTCCCAGTTCAGTGCCAATGTGTAATCAATGAGGTGCAATTTATAGTTCAGTGCCACTGTGTAATCAATAAGGTGCAATGCCCGTGCAACAAGCTGTGTATATCTTTATAATGTCTGATCTGCTCTCAGCACACGCGACTCACATTGATGTCTAATAAGCTAATTTGTCGACAGTTCACCCTAATGGCACGCTTGCTGTCTGTCAAACCAGCTTAGTGAGAGCCCCTCTGATTTCTGCAGTTCGGAAGCCCCGCCCCTACACTGAGCTCCGCCTACACGGGGTGTTGATTGGTTTATTAGTGTGACCGTCAGTGAGCTGTCTTAATTGTTCCCGCCCAGTTTGAAGTCAGATTCCCTCGGGTTGTCTCCACACGTATGTATTCTACCCGAGGTCTTAGCGAGGCCCAAAACACCACAACGGGGATTCTTACTTTTTTTTTTTCCCTTGTGACCCAAATTTTGCTAATTTTTTTTTGTCTCTGCAACCCACAATTGCTGCCGAACATTATCCAGAGTGTCCATAGGAGGCTTTGTGCTGCAGGTTTGACAGGGCGAGTCGCAGGAAGAAAACCATTAATCAAAGGACAAAATAGGGCCTTGAATTACCAGCTGTGGACTACTGCAGTCTCCTCTTCACAGTACAAACTGACATTTGCTTTTGTCGACCTGCACTGCTGAGCTGTTGTGCTGCAAGGCGCCTATGATCACACAAGCTGGAGACCCTCAGAAACTTGTCTTCTGATTGGCTGGTGACTTTGGCTCTGCCAGATCTCATCCTATCAGAGTTTCTTCTAGTTGCCTTTGGATTGTGTAGGACACCACTGGACACACTGACACTTGACTGACAGAAAGGCCTACACTTCTAAGGGTTAATAATGCTCTGTCTCATTTTATTTGTTAATTGCAATTTTCTTGCCATTATTAGTGGAATATTGCCCATGTTGGACTTCAGAGGGTCTGCTCCAACTCTGCTTTAAGACAAACTGACAGTTTTTAAGTAATCAACAGAAGTTGGGACACCTGTATAAATTGTTTGCTTCGACTTGCAAGGCTTCATTTACCTTCACTGCTGCCTGTTAGTTGCAGTGCGATGGGGTTCATGGCTGGTGAGGCACCGACTCCTTCAGCATCAGATTTACAAATATAGAAACCCCAAAGAGTAGCTCATTCACAGACTGCAGGCTTCTTGGTAAATTTTTCATGTCACAATATCCTGTGTTAATCCAGACAGTCACAAGTTGAGAAAAAAAGGTACAGAAAGCAATAAAGGTGGCTTCTTGTATGGCTGTGTGGCTGTCTGTCTTTTTGGGTGCACCACTCAGTTTGAAAAGAGCAAGTTGTCTTGTGCCCCTTAGTTTGAAGGGAACCTTATAGCTCCAGCGTCGGTCTTCCGCTATTTATCACTTCCTGTTTTGAGTGAAAGTCCGGTTTTGAGAAATTTTTAAGCTTAGATATATATTCCAATTTGACAGTCAGTCGGAACAAAAAATAAAAATAAACGGAGTGCTGCAGTGCAGCCGACTTTCTGATGTCGCTAACTTATTGGCGCCTCTGCGTAGCAAACAAACACCTGTTGGGCTCACATTGCCCCCTTCAGGGCGGCACTGTACTGTCTGCCTCACCTTGTGCCTTTTCACTGTGATTTTATGTCCGCTCAGCAAAACTAAATATGTCGCACACATTCATTAAAGATATTAGCCAGACTGTGGAAAATCAGGGTGTGTAATAAACGTGTCTGCAAATATTATATTGGCGACATACAGAGAGACAGCAACAGGCAAGCGCCAATCACAGGCATCAACCCTGTGTGTGAGGGAGAGCGCAGTCTGAGGTGAGGGGAGGCTCGTCGCTGCCACACCTCACATTTCTCCCCAGGAAATGCGGCAATTCAGGTATTGCGACTATAAAAATGATCAAAATTATTACAATCAAACAGAAAACAAATTTATAGCACAGACCAGTGGACACATTTATTTTATCATTATTACCGTAGATACTCTCGTGGAGAAGTTGTCGTTCGTATAAGTCGAATGCTGATAGCTTATCATAGTCTCTTGGACCAATAGCGTTGAGTTAACGCCCACCTGAGAGAGTAAACACGGGGCACACGCCCTCTTTTTTATGTGTTGTGCCTACGTGACCACACGGTAATTTTAGATTAGATTCACTTCATTGTCATTACACATGTATAAATACAGGGCAACGAGATTCAGTCCGAACTATTTCAAAGCGACGTTCGCACTGTTTTGTGTTTTTTTGTATCTCACGCCCTCATACACCTTTATCATAAGAGCATCCCTCATCTACGATGGAGCGTTCGATTAGAAGAAAATATGAAGCTGGTTTTTAATTAAAAGTTGTTGAAGTGGCGAAAGCAATTGGTGACTGCGCTGCTGCCACAAAGTTTGATGCATCCGAAAAAACTGATCAGAGACTGGAGGAAGCAACAAGATGTTAAAAAAATAAAAAAAAGTGAAATTAAAACGTCGCATTTTTGAACGGACATGTAAGTCAAGGTCTGATTTTATGATCAATTTTTCGAGTTTCAAGGCCCGACTATATACACACGTTTTTTTTACTTTTCACGACGCAGAGCCTCCCCGACCGCCTGTCCCCGATTAGTTAGAAGGCCCAGTTTTAATATTCTGAACTTTCCTTTTTTTTCAGTTTTTGCGAACCTAAACTTTAAATTTAAACCTCTGGCAGTTTACTGCTTACTTTTCCACCATTTTAGGTCATTCATTGCATTTCAGCGGATTATATTTGAAGAAAGCCTGCAGTGTTCTAAACTTTATACACTTGTGTGTCATTTTATCTCCGTTCTGATTTGACCTCCAAGTAAAGGGTTCACCACTCGAACCCGAGCCACAAGATCTCCACTAAACATCCACTATTTACCACTGGGACATCCGAGTGCCATCTACATAAAAACGATACCCCAGTCCAAAGTACGAAAAATTTGGCCCAGGAGAAGCCTGGAGGTACAGAAGGGCAGGCCACCAAGGGCTCCGTCAATCAGGAGGTCCTCAGAATGCCAGCAGCCCATTTCTTACCTTGCCGAGTCGGGTCCAGGCCATTTTTGTTCACCCCTTTTCTGTTCTTCTCCTCGGCCGGCATCATCTTCCCTTCTTCGTCATCCTCTTCGACCAGATCCTCATCCTCTCCCTCGCTTGCCAGGGTCTGGACACAACAAAAGTGCATAAAGTGAAAGCCATGCTGGTTTCAAGTGCCCAATGCCCCCAGCCCACCCAGCACCCCCACTGAGTTACCATTTCCGCGGCCGGCTGGTACTTGTGCAGCCAGGTCGTCTTGTACTGGACCAGCTTCTGACCGCGGTACTTGACGGATGCCCAGCCGCAGCCCGATTTCTTGGCAGGGTTGACCAACTTCTTGCAGTACGTAGCCCAGGCACTGGGGGAGTTGAAGAGTTGGCCCGTTTCCACCCAGCGGATCTTCCCGTCTGCCAGTAAGTCGCCGATGAACTTTTTTCCCTGAGGATAAAAGTTGACTGAGTGGGAAGGCAGCTTGGAAATGAGAAATGCAAAAACAAATCAACGTATGAAGACAGGAATCCAAGCGGACTACCAAATAATGAATGGACAGGACGCCATCACCCGGCTCAATCAGGCCGTCCTTCAGCAAGACTCGCAAGGTGATCCCACGTCTGGTCATCAGGGAGCTGCGACTGCTCTGCGTCCGGCCACCTTCTGGATCCTCCACCGGGCTCAGCTCCTCCTCGTCCAGCTCACCTCCCTCTTCCAAGAGATTCGGGGGGGATGGAGACTCGGAACCTGTGCCCCCCATAAACACCCCCAAAAATAAAAGCAAAAAAAAAAAAACAATAGAGGATTGGAGGGGAGATCTGAAGATGGAATGGAGTTCTTAGGAAAAAAGGGGAGTTACTGTACAATAGTGGGGGGGTATAAGGGGGGAAAAAAAGGGGTCAAGACTTTGAAAAGGCAGAGAGAGAGAAGTAAAGGAATCGAAAAATAGCCAAACAGAGTGTGTGTGTGTGTGTGTGTGTGGTGCAATGGGGTGATGGCAAAGAGTGAAGAACTCTGGAACTGCAAGGAGACAAAAGCCGGTGGAATTAGGGGGGTAACTGGTGACCGGTGGGTGAGGTGCAGAAATGGAACAGGGGGCTTCACACACTGGAAAGTGGCAGCTCTTCACTGAGACCAAAAGACAAATCATGACTTTGGGGATTGGGATACAGAAATAACATTGGGGGTACCAAAATGAGCTGAGGAGGGGTGTAACAGAAATTAGGGTAAAACTAATTGCAGTTTGGAGTTTAAAGGAGGCGTATTATTGAAACAGAGGGGGCTTCGGCTAAAGGTACTGAGAAATGGGGAGGTAAAAAGAATGTAAGGGGCAGATAAAAGAGGAGAGAAATGAGCGGTGGTAGTCAGATGGTAGGTTTGGGGTCTGACCTATAAATAATTGAAGAAGTAATGAGTAAATAAGGGGGGCACACCGCTGTTATGTGCCACTTTATGGCCACGTCACGTTACACGACGATGACAACGACTTCAAGTTGGTGGGTATGTCAGATCTGCCGATTTCATTTGCTGGACCATTTCAGTTTATGTGAGTGGAGTCAGCGGGCACGTCAACCTTCCAGTAGAGTCAGTCGCTCGCTCACCGCTTCTCTGACAACCGATGACATCCTGTGTCGTGTGACGTGGCTTTTACTTGTAAAAATGAGAAAGGTGCTGTAGAAAATAAAAGGCTGTCTGTTTGGCACCCTAGTGCAGCGCTGCAAATTAGGGGGGGGATACAAAAGGACCCAAAAGCTAGCAGGGTGGCGACAGATTAAAGTACAGTGCTCTGCCTAAATAGGGGGACCACCTCACCTCCCCTCGAGTGCACTGAATTTAAGAACAGCACTCTTTTTTAGTTCTTCAGTAAGGGATAATCAGAAGTACCCTGTGCTAGGAAAGAAAATATTGTATTGTATTATATATATATATATTATATATGTATTCATAATGCAAACCATCATTTAAAAAAGCTTGTTATTCCCCTGTCCTAGTAGATGGGGTAAAGCTGAAATAAGAGGAGGGATCATTAAAAGAATAAACTCCAACTTGGGCCTATGTGAGTGGCATTGGAAAGTGGGGGTCTCCAGACGCTTGAGCCCCCGATATTCTGTGGCAAGCCCCTGATCTTTTCATCCATTTTTATAAGTATATATTTAACAACTCCCCTAGCTTTATGAAACTAAATACTACATATCTCAGTGGAATTAAAACCCCTAGGGAAAATCGGGGGAATCCCCCCCACAGTTGCTCCACATAAGAATGACATAACCCCTAGAGGGACCCCTTCCTTCTTCACTCACTCTTTGCAACATTATATGTATATCAGCAAATCTGAACTGCCCCTGACCTGTGTTAGTGCATGAGAGTGAACTGCACCGCTACCTCAAAATGGGGGTCTGTTTCCTGCCCTGTACCCCACTCCTCCCAACCCTGAATTGGATTAAACGTGTCTGAGTATGTCATGACTATCTAGTTTCAGGGCACAGGAAAGAAAGAAAGAAAGAAAGAGACTGAACAATATAGTGTACATCCCCACAAACTCACATCCCCTAGGGAGACCCCTTCCCTCCCCAGAAGATGGACAAAACCTCAAGCTGGACCCCCTACTTCACTCTTTGTAACCTTATATGTATATTAGAAAGATTTTAAACCCCATAACTCCTTGAAGCACCCCTGCCCTGGGTGAGAATGAACTGCCAACCCCCCTACGCTCAAAGTCTGTTTCCTGCCTTGCAGCCTGTGCTGCTAGGATGGGCTCCAGCTCATCAAAACCTGAATTGAATTAAACGCATCTATGAATGTTATGGTCCAGTTTTGGGCATAGGGTCCTGAAACACAGATGAATACATCCCATAAGCGAACCATTTTAACCCACAGGTATTTGGAGAACCAGAGGCACGGTCTTACCGGCAAGGCGAAATAATCCATCAATCGATCGGTGCCGGACGGGACGTCAACCAATCAACCTGCGCAGTTTTGAGGAAACTCGTTAAGAAATAAAAGAAAACAAGCCGCGATAATCGGCACCCACAAATGGCGGAGATCTGTCAGACAGGACGAGCTGTAAGTAACGGTGCCGGTCGAGGATCGCTTCCGCCGGCTCATCCTCAACCTGATCGACCGCGGCGCGCAGGTACCTGCGAGGGACAAGTAGAGACGCGACGAGGCGTTGTGTACTCCGCTGTGGTGCGGCGGGCTGGCGGCCGCAGGCCTGCGGTTAACTTTTATTGGCCAGCCCCCTCCGGAAGAAGAAGAAAAAGAAGAAGATACGCGAATTTCTCACCCATTTCTGCGGCGTCCGGCTGCCAGCTCCTGTGTTGCCCTCGCTTTTAA
This sequence comes from Polypterus senegalus, assembly GCF_016835505.1. Taxonomy (NCBI): domain Eukaryota; kingdom Metazoa; phylum Chordata; class Cladistia; order Polypteriformes; family Polypteridae; genus Polypterus; species Polypterus senegalus. Next base: position 144,893,366 of record NC_053163.1, on the reverse strand, counting down.
TCCGCCACCGGCCCCTACACAGCGAGCGCCGCTCCGGTCGGCTCTTCTCCGGTCTTCGGCTCTACAGTCCTGCGCCGTCCTCCTTTCGATTTCGCCGATCAAGTCGGGCCGCCGCAAAAACTTGGACCGAAAGGATGGAGTGGAGGGCGGGGGGGCAGTGACGGAGGGGCGGGGGTTGCAGCTTCACACCTGAGTGTGCACACCTGCGGGGGGCTCCGAGCACTCCGGGCGCCCCTGACACTCACGCACGCACGCACACTCGTCCTGTCCTCTTTTCTCTTCCACACGTCACGCATCCTCCCGGCACCACGTGCTCGTGCATCCAGACTCCTCATTATCATGACAATACGCCGCCTGCCCGCAGCTGCTCTCGGACACGGCCGCCCCAAAGGAAAGAAGGGGGAAGGAGAAATTGCAGCACGGGAGGGGTTAAAATAAACTCCTCACTGCAATCGATTAAGTCTTTAAAAATACAAAAAAGAACATTAAAAAATGAACAAATGATGACGTTTCTCGACAGGAAAACAAAAGCGCCCTGATGTCCCAGCGCCGCACCGCTCCACCCCCCTAGCAGCACGTATTGATTTCAGAGTCTGTTGGGCCCCTCGCACAAGCTGGCGGCTTCAGCGACAAATCGCAAGAGGCAATCATTCAGACACAGGCTGATCCGAGACTTTCATAGTCCAATTCTCAGTAAGCCGGGTCACTTTATAGCGCCTTGCACTTCGATGCGCGCTCGTACATTTACAGTGTACTTGCAGTGGAACTTCGAGTCACGAACGTCTCGGAACAAATCGGGTTACGACCAAAAAAAAAAAGGTCACCAAACTTTTGCATCTGTTTGGGCGACGAACGCGCCAGTTTCCCTTCCGGTTCGTACGCGCCGATTACTGTATTTAAGCACGTGTTCAGGCTCTCCCTGTGCATTGTTCGCGGTCAGACGTGCGTGCAGTCGCTGTGAACTCTTTGAGCCCTACGGTATTTTGTGTGCTTTTGCAATTAACCATGGCCTGTAAGCAAGTGAAGAGTGGTCGTGTTGTTCAGAAGAAAGGCTTCAGGAAAATTGAAATCGAATTAAAGAAAGAAATTATTGAAAAGTTTGAGCGCGGCGTTCGTGTTACTGATCTTGCCGCCGAGTACAGGAAGTCAAAATCTACTATTTCGACTATTCTGAAGCAGAAAGAGGCCATTAAAGCAGCTGATGTTGCAAAAGGAGTTACAGTGTTAACCAAGCAGAGGCCTCAAGTGCTGGAGGAGGTGGAAAAACTATTGCTAGTGTGGCTGAACAAGAAGCAACTTGCAGGGGATAGCGTAAGCGAGGCGATCATATGCGAGAAAGCCAGGAAGCTTCATGGCGATTTGCTGCAAAACTACCCTTCTACGAGTAGCGAAGGTGAGGAATTTAAAGCCAGTAGAGGATGGTTTGAAAACTTTCGCAAGAGAATTGGCATTCATAGAGTGGTAAGGCATGGAGAGGCTGTTAGTTCCAACGCTGGAGCTGCGAAAGAATTCGTGAAACATTTCACAAAATTAGTGGAGGACGAAGGCTACACCCCGCAGCAAGTGTACAACTGCGACGAGACCGGATTGTTCTGGAAGAGGATGCCGAAGAGGACCTACATTACCCAGGAAGAGAAGGCAATGCCCGGCCATAAACCAATGAAGGAGAGGTTAACCGTTTTGCTGTGTGCTAACGCTAGTGGCGACGTAAAAATCAAGCCGCTAGTCGTTCACCAGTTTGAGAACCCGCGTGCTTTCAAGCTGCACAATGTAAATAAAGCCAGACTGCCCGTCATGTGGAGGGCAAACACGAAGGGGTGGGTCACAAGGACCTTGTTTTTGGAATGGCTGCACGAGGCTTTCGCTCCCGCCGTGAAGCGACATCTTGAAGAGCATAATCTGCCTAAAAAATGCCTTCTTCTGATGGACTGTGCACCGGCACACCCTCCAAATTTGGTTGACTATATTGTCGAGGAGTACGACTTTATTAAGGTCGTGTTCCTCCCCCCCAACACGACTCCTCTTCTGCAGCCCATGGACCAGCAGGTTATCTCAAATTTTAAGAAGCTGTACACCAAAGGACTATTCGCCAGGTGTTTCAATGTGACCGAGGAGACGTCTTTGACCCTGACAGAGTTCTGGAAGAACCATTTTAATATTGTTCATTGCATCAACCTCCTCGATAAAGCCTGGGAGGACGTCACATACTGGACTTTGAACTCGGCCTGGAAGAAACTTTGGCCTAAATGCGTTTCTGAATGTGATTTAGAACGTTTTGAGCCTCCTGTTGTGGATGAGATTGTGTTCTTGGGCAAGAGCATGGGTCTTGAAGTGGACAATGAGGACATCGAGGAGCTGGTCCTGGATCACAAGGAGGAGCTGACGACGGAGGAACTCGCTGAACTCCAGCAGGAGCAGCTTAGGTTGCTCACCGAGGAGCAGTCCTCGGGGGCAGAAGAGGAGAGGGCGGTTATAAAAAGTGATGCGATAAAAGCCGTCCTGGAAAAATGGAACAAGTGCCAGGATTTTTTCGAGAAGAACCACCCTGACAAAGCCGTTGCGAACAGAGTGATAAACATGATGAATGACCATGTCGTCTCGCATTTCCGAAAGATTGTAATGCGCAGGAAAAGGCAAGTCACATTAGACCACTATTTCGCGAAGTCTGATCCACCAGCTAAACAGCTAAAAACGGCAGAAATCAAAAGAGAGGAAACACCTGAAGGAGAAGATCCCTCCTTCGCGGAGCCGGACTCTGCCTCAAAACTCTAACCTTCCTCCTCACTTCTTTCACGCCAGAACTCGACTCATGCAAGGTTACATTTCTTGGTGGTTTATGGTTAGTTTTTATAAATTAAAGATTTTTCAAATTTTCATTTTTTCCCCTGTGCTTAAAACTCAAAAACTTAAAAGTGTTTACAGCGAGCGGTTCGTAAGGCTATAGCAGAACTCCTGCAATGTTAGTTTTCTCTGTTCAAAGTTTTCTCAGTGTTATTCAATGTTTTTAAATTTAGTTTACTATTACACTGTGCATTCTATGGTATAATTGAACTATTTTTGTGCTTAAAAATCTTTAAAAATATATATTTAAATACAGCTCGTACGGTCCGGAACGGATTAATTGTATTTCTCTACGGGGGCAATTAGTTTGGGTTGCGACCAGAGTTTTGGAACGCATTAGTCGTGGCCCGAGGTTCCACTGTACACGTACTTATTTAACTAAACTTTCTTTACCCAAGGTGACTTGCAACATTTAAGATTCACATACAGCCGATTACATTTCTTTTGTTTTTTTCAATTGGTCTACAGACAGGTGAAGTGACTTACTCAGGGTCACACCATGTCAGTCCACCCACCCACCACCTTAACCACTATGCCACACCGCCATCTTATCTATCGCTTTAATTTAGTGACTTTAGTGTTTGTCTTGTTTTCATTGAAGTCTACCTATCTGTCAATCATTGCTGATGCCATTATCCACGTGACTTACAAAGCCTGAGGTACAGTTGGAGCACAGGCAGGTGAAGTGACTTTATTGTGGTCACATGGTGGCAGTGGTGGGATTTGAATCCAGGGTTTGAGACCCAAAGCCTTAACCACTACACCACACTGTCTTTGATATGACATGACTTTCATATCTGTATCTTTTTTTTATTTTAGTCTCGCAATCAAATGCAATAACTTTCAAATCAAAGTCTATGATTTTAGTCTATCGTTATTACTTATTATTGGGCCGACTCCTTTATTCAAGGTGACATACAACATCTGAGGTACAACTGATTACATTTGCTTTGTTTCTCCAACTGGCACACAGGCAGATGAAATGACTTGTTCAGAGTCACACAGTGCCACTCCAAAGCCCTGACCACTTGCCACACTGTCCACTCCCTATCTATCAATTATATAGTGCCTTTCATATCTTATCTATTTAATACAGTGCCTTTCACATCTACGTATTAATTATATAGTGCCTTTCACATCTATCTATCATATAGTGCCTTACATATCTATCTAATTATATAGTGCCTTTCATATCTATCTTTCTATCTATTATATAGTGCCTTTCACATCTATTTGTCTATCTATCTATCATATAGTGCCTTACATATCTCTCTTTCATTTTAGTCTATCTTTATCCAAGGCGACTTATGAAATCTGAAGCACAGTTGGTTCGTTTTCAAAAGTGGAGCCCAGGCAGGTGAAGTGACTTCCTCGTGGTCACTTGGTGTCAGTGGTGGGATTTGAAGCCACAACTTCAGGGTTTCTTGTTCTTGTTCCCAAATGGACCCGTTGACCTTCCAGGTGAATGTTTCTGTACTCCGTCGCTCCTTCAGGCAGCCATTCAGGGTCTTTCTCCCAGGTGTCTCCTCTGTCCAGGCTGGGTGTCTCGTGTGTCCGTGTGATGTCTGTGTGTCTGTCACCTCTCACTTTGGTAGCAGTGAGTGAGCCCCTCCATGTGCAGCGCCCCCAAGTGGTCACAGGTGGTAATTGGGTGCCGAGAGACTACAGGGTGAATCTGCAAGAGCCGGGAGGAGGGAGATTTGGACCCCCACGGTGTTGATACGTCCTGGTGCCCACAATCCCAAACCCTCAGCTCTGAGTCAAACAGCCTGGGCAGATGATGCTATCAGTGCTGGTGGGCAGTGCATCTAAGGCAGGGGTGTCAGATTGAGGTCCTGGGGGGCCGCCATGTATCTCCCAGTCACTTCCTGCACTGGTTACACTGCTGCTGCTGTTTGAACTGACTGGCTTTGGTTCTTTTGTTAAGACTCAGACCTCTGTGGCGTTTCTCTTTTTGGTTTTTTTAATCAGCTAGCAGCTAAACTGCAGGTTGCCTGCCAGGCTCATGTAGGTGTGGAGGATGATCAGATTTACATGCTCCACAGAACCTTCTCCCACCTGGACAGAGCCATCTCCACGATCAGGGTCACGTGTTCTGATTTCTCCAATGCCTTTAACGTCTGCACTTGGGTCCCAGTCCAGGTGGTCCATTGTGTGGTGGGTAGAGCAATGCGCTATATCAGTGCAGGTCCCCAACCTCTCCTCCTCTTGAACGCTTTCCTGCTCCACAGACCAGGGAACAAGCCAAGGGCTGTGAATCTTGAAGCGCCCAGAATCTCCCAGATCACGGACCACCTGACCAACAGACGTGAGGCTCAATGACCAGGTATCAGAGGTGGGGATGGGGAGGTAACACTGGAGCACCTCAGGGGACTGTCCTGTCTCCCACCTCACTTATCCCCCAAAATACAACACACCTCCTGCCATCTGTTGAAGTTCTCATATGACTCCTCCATCACAGGCTGTGCTGATGATGTACAGTGGGCTTGAGGTGCAGGGAGAACCACCGGCAGCTCAACGTCGACAGGACAGAAGAGTTGGAGCTGGAACTCCGGCGCATTAGGCCGGAGTTATACTTCACGCGATGCATGCTGCAGCAGATGCTCCGGCTACGCAAGCGTTGTAGTGTTCATACTTGCGCGTGTACTTTACGTAAATCTGGAGAAATCCACCAGGTGGCAGTGCAAGATATTATCACGGTGAGAACATGTTCGGCTTCTCTGTGTTGCGAATTGTCTAGAACACTCATTAAATTCTGATGACACCTTACCGCAATACCTGTGAAAATTATGTTTATTGATTACATCCATCAATCCAGGGATGAGTCCATTCCAGCAAGCATTGGGCACGAGTGAGAAACAATCCCTGGACGAGGCCTCAGCTCATTGCAAGGTGAATACAAGCACACACATACACTAGCGTCATTTTAGCGGCACCAAATCTGCATATCTTTGGAAGGAAACCGGAGCTCAGTGTGGAATCCAAGCAGGAAATACCAGCAACATAACTTCCCGCGAGACAGCAGTGCTATCGCTGCACCACCGTGACACCCCCATGTGTGTAATTATTAACAGTATTCATTATTTAAACAAAATTATATGTAAAAATGTAACATACACACTTTAATGCATTTCCTCATGAAAGTGGTATCAAGTACAAATCTAAAGATTCTAAATGTGCAGAGAGTTGGAATATCATACATTTAATTTGTTCTGTGTGGCGATCTATTGCTGCTTGCCGCTGCTGTCAGGTCCAAGAAGCTCGTAGCGATTAAAAACTGGGATGACGTTTACGACGGTCTGCTTTAATGATAATGTAAGCTACAAGGTTAAAGTGGACATTTCGAGATTAAAGCCGCAATTTCCACTTTAATCACAAAATACACGTTTTCACCATGTCCTTTATTTTTTTCTCAGTGGCTCAAATACAGCGCTATACGTTATATTGCTGTTAAGTTGCAAAAAAAAACGGCACAAAAGCTGGTATGTGAGACTTTTAAAATGTATCGTGTCATTACGATCGGGAATATGCGACGCTTGAATATAAAAACACCACAAATGCATCTGTATGTCGGCATTTTGCTTCACCACCTCGAAGCATTCATCCCGTAGGTTCTGCATAGAGGCTTTCTGTCACATGTAGATAGTAAACAGAGACACTGACGTCACGTTCCGATTTTTAGCACACTGCGCCCCCCGGCTTTTTGCTGGTACTGCGTCGCGCTAATTTCTGAAATGAACGCAGGGAGCGCGTGGCAGCCAGGATGCGGGCGCGTACACATTCTGAGCGTGAAGTATAAATCGGCCCTAAAGGAGCCAAACTACCTCCAGTCACCATACTGGGGGGAGAAGGGGCCACGTCACAAGGACCAGCAAACAAGACAGGCCTAACGAGACAATGGTGCAGCGTAAGGGCTCATTTATACTTTACGGTGATCTGTGGCTTGTCTGTAGCCATTCTCACAATCCTGCGCATATGCTGCTCCTGTATTTTTCTTGGCCTGCCAGACCAGCTGGGTTTAACAGCAACTGTGCCTGTGGCCTTCCATTTCCTGATTCCATTCCTTACAGTTGAAACTGACAGTTTACACCTCTGAGATGGCTTTTTGTAGCCTTCACCTAAACCAGGATACTGAATAATCTTTGTTTTCAGGGGCCTCATGTATAACGTTGTGCATAGAATTCGCACTATAACATGGTGTAAGCACAAAAGCCGAAATGTGCTTACGCACAGAAAATTCCAGATGCAGGAATCTGTGCGTACTCCAACTTCCACGTTCTTCCTCTAAATAAATCCCGATCAGCGTGAAAACTAACGCTCGTGCACGCGCTTTATGTAACGCCCCAGACTCCTCCCAGAATTGCGCCTCTTTGAATATGCAAATCAATATAAATCGCCCTTAAGCTCAGCCTTCTGTGAAAAGACGATGGGAAAAGCACGGGGAAAATATAAGAATTTCAGAGAATAGTAAGTGGAGGCAAAGAGAAACTTACAATTTGTTGGTTTAAACAGTGGTATAAACAAGAAAAGGAAGCTGATCGAGTGACAGAGTGTTGGAGAAACTTGAAAGCCCACGTTAACAAAAAAAGTTGCACAATACCTGAAATAAAAAAGTTAGATATCAAAGTCGCCGTGAAAAGGCGAGTTGTAGCCCACTGTCTGAGCTTATTAGGGTACAGAGAAAAAACAAAATAGGCACACAGTGGGGGAAAAGCACGAAATGTCAACTTTAATCTCGAAATTTCCACTTTAATCTCATAGTTCATTTTGTCATTAAAGTAGAACATCATAAACTTCATTTAATTTACTAGTTTCTCAGATCCCATCGTAACTAAAGTAGCACATTAAATGCTTTGTTTTGTATTTGATCTTCTATGCACTCTCTGTGTGTGAATCACTACCTGCTTCTGTTCTTTCTCTTCCTCCGACTGGACACAGAATCCATTACATTCGTGATATTACAGCTCTCTGAATAATTAAAATACCGAGATGTATATGTGATATCATTTTCATGATGACAGGAGTTAAAGCACGTTATTAAACATGGGAACACGGTGGCGCAGTGACTGTTCATGTCTCACACAAGATGCTGCTGCGCCATGCGCGACCTTTGATGAAATACTTTATTGTAGCAGTACTGTCTCTTTCAAACGTACTAACCTCCAATTCCTGTCCTTACTTTTCTTTTCCCAAATACCCAATCGCCACACAATCAGCTCTGTAATAGACGTTAAGCCATCTGTAAGCTTACAACGACAATTCTTCAAAACTTTTAAGGAACATTGAAATATCTTTATCGTACATGTTTAATTATTCTATCCGTCTATCCTTCCAGTGTTGCTCCAGCCTCAGTAAATGTACTGCGCGCAAGGCAGGAACAATCCGTGAACTTGCTAGCGCTATGGCACCGTGTCCTCACATGTTGAATTATTAACAATATAGATTATTTAAATGAAGTTGAAGTTTTATCTGTATAATATAATCAACATATTTTGCTGCATTTCATCTTAAAAATGATATCGTCATCATATGTCAATACGCATTTTATAAAGTGGCTCAGGTTGTGCGATATTATAACTGTAGTGCAAGTTTACAGTGAGGTGATTGTACTTATAACTACAAACAGTTCTACGAGGTGCAATTGATTGAGTGCGTTTAGAGTTCTTGGGATGAGACTGTTTCTGAACCGCGAGGTCCGTACAGGAAAGGCTTTGAAACGTTTTGCCGTGGCTGAGGCAGCGTATGCTTGATGCTGTATCCCGATAATTCTCTTTCCGATCAGCTGCTGCTGTGATTGACACTCAGATACAGTGATATAAATACTCCGAGTCGTGCAGTGAGAGTAATATGGAAAAAGATGATCCGCTGTGGCAACTCCTAATGGGAGGAGCTGAAAGAAGAAGGTAAAGTGAGAGTAAGAACGCAAAAGCAGTTATGATATTTGGAATACTATGGCTGTTCCCTGGACCATTATATTGTTACAAGTTAATTATAATCAGATGCGTTACACTAATAAACAATATGCGGTTAGTTTCAGTGTATTTATAAAGCCGTGTCAGGAAAATAAAAGAGTAACCACACAGGAACAGTAGCACTGCTTTGACGCTGGGTGCCGCCAGTCTGCAAAAAAAAAAAGTGCGTGGCTTTACGCCAAGTGTAGGTTTTATACATCGTGATTTGAACATGGAAACGTTCTTGGGCAACATTTCTGTGCACCGTTTATACATGAGGCCCCTGGTCTTTTGAGAGTTGCTTTGAGGATCCCATGCTGTCTGTCACTCTTCAGAGGAGAGTCAAAGGGAAGCACAACTTGCAGTTGACCACCTTAAATACTTTTTACCACTCGTGATTGGACACACCTGTCTATGAAGTTCAAGTCTTAATGAGCTCATCCAACCAATTTGGTGTTGTAAGTAATCAGCATTGAGCAGTGACAGGCATTCAGCACAACGACAAGGGGACCCACATTTGTGCACAGCCAGGTTTTCACATTTGATTTAATTTCATACAACTAAATACTGCGTCACTAAAAAATCTCTGCTCGGAAAACACCCGAGTACTCCTAGGAAATGAAAGACATACCACCGTTATCTTTTTTGTTGAAAGTAAAGTCAATTATTATGCAGGCTGAGAGGGGTTCCCATACTTTTTCATATGACTGGAAATAAAGAGGTTTAAGACAGTAAATTCAGACAACATAACTCATGGTCTACACACACACACACACACACACACAGGTTACATGAACATCTTGACAGAGAGGTAACCTGAGAGAAGGGGAATAAAGTCCAGTAGAGCTAAAAGCCTTCTTGAACAGATGAGTTTGGAGTTGTTTTTTAACAGAATTCATGGAGTCAGCTCACCTGATTCATTTTGGTAGGTCATTCCAGAGTCTGGGCACTCGCTATACAGCTGAAGGCCCTGCTGTCACCCATGGAGTGTAGATTAGTGCGGGGCACAACAAGATTGCCAGAATCAGAGGACCTTAGTGGGCGGGCAGGCACACAGTGATGGAGAAGGTCACTGATGGAGTTTGGCGTGAGGTTATTTAAGGCTTTGTAGGTTATTAGTAGGATTTGATATTCGATTCTGTAGGACACAGGGAGCCAGTGAAGACGGAGCAGGATGGGTGTGATGTGCTCGCTGCTGCTGGTTTGAGTAAGGACTCTTTTGAATAAGCTGTAGCTGTGATATAAGGTTAGAAAGGGGACCTGCCAGCAGCAAGTTACATCCTAACACAGGGTTACGAGGGTCTGCTGGAGCCAATCCCAGCCAGCATATTTTGATTTCTCAATCAAGTCCCCTGATCGCTCCATACGCTTCGTCCACTTTTCCTGCTGTGACTTTAACCCAGGGGTCCACATCTCCAGTCCCGGTGGGCTGCACTGGCTGCAGGTTTTCATCCTAACCCTTTCTTGCTGCTGATTTTAATTGATGCACAACTTAAGACTCAGGCCCCTTCATTTTTTTTTTTTTTACTTAAAATTAGCAACTAAACATTATTAAGACACAAAATGTACCAACACAAACCACCACCACCTGCGTCCATCACACAATAACTGAAAATAAAGAAAGGTGAAGGCCTCAGTAATGTCGATCTGCTCAGGTCCACAAAACACTGACAGCCAGTGCTCTTAAAAAAAGAAAATCAACAGTTTTGGAAATGTCTGCCATGGCAGAATGAGCGCCATGGAATTAAATAACGGGCTTAATTAGCAACGAGAATGGGCTTCAAATTAAGAAACTGAATGAAGTGAAGTTGGTTGGAGTTGGAGGCCCCAACTTAGTTGCTCATCTGTTGGTTGACTTCACATCAGATTTATGTTTAGGTGCCGTTTAAGGAAAAAAGAATCAATTCAGTGGTCAGAATCTCAAGAAAGGACAATTAAAATAAAGTGAAATAGTTAAATTAGCAGCAAAAACTGGTCACTAATTAAGAAGAGAGTTAGAATGAAAACTTGCAGCCAGTGCGGCCCACCAGGACTAGAGATAGAGACCCTCGCTTTAACCCCTTTGAAAAAACAACTTTTCAGTTTGACCTTCAGATCAGGACATCACAACTGCCTTGACGTCTTCATCACTTGAAAACTCGGAACAGGAAATCACCTGAGGGTGCCAGGGCAGGACTGTAGGGTGGAGGGTTCTGCCTGGGATTGGCGTGACAGGTGAAGCGTCAGCTTGGCGTGATGAAGTTTTCCTCTCCTTTTCTCCTCGATTGACTCCCACAAAGCGACCATCGTGTTGGCGTAACTCTCCCCGGTTGTCAGCTGTTGTTATTCTGAGGGCAACAGCAAAGCGGACGGATTCTTCTCAGGCGGGTACAAACCGAGTCAGGCTCGCTTGCTTCACATATCCTTATTGTTCGACTGGCTGTGTTACTCGGCTTTGCTTGGGGAATTTCACACAATGACAGGCGGCCATTATAGTGAGGTGCTGTGTGCCCAACTAAGGGCTTGTCAGTACACAACGCTTACAAATGGGCTTATACTGGTGATAGGAAGTGTGGCATAGTGCTCAAGGCCCTGAGGCTGTGGCTTTAAATCCCACTACTGACACCATGTCACCCTGTCCATGCACCGGTTGGGAAAAAAAAAAAGAAATGGAACTGAATGTGTCTGAAATGCTGTAAGTCATCGTGGACAAAACTAACATCTTCTTCCATATCTTTCTGTCCTCTCCATATTGCTCTCTCACCACATCCATAAACCTTCTCTTAGGCCTTCCTCTTTTCCTCTTCCCTGGCAGCTCTATCCTTAGCACTCTTCTCACAATATACCCAGCATCTCTCCTTTGCACATGTCTAAACCACCGCAGTCTCGCCTCTCTGACTTTGTCCCTCAGCTGTCCAACTTGAGCTGACCCTCTGATGTCCTCATTTCTAATCCTGTCCATCCTCGTCACACCCAATGCAAATCTTAGCATCTTTAACTCTGCTACCTCCAGCTCTGTCTCCTGCTTTCTGGTCAGTGCCACCATCTCCTACCCATATAACATAGCTGGTCTCATTACCGTCCTGTAGACCTTCCAGTTCACTCCTGCTGATACCCGTCTGTCACAAATCACTCCTGTCACTCTTCTCCACCCACTCCACCCTGCCTGCACTCTCTTCTTCATCTCTCTTCCACACTCCCCATTACTCTGTATTGTTGATCCCAAGTATTTAAACGCCACCTTCGCCAACTCTACTCCTTTCATCCTCACCATTCCACTGACCTCCCTCTCATTCACACACATGTATTCTGTCTTGGTGGTCCTACTGACCATTCCTCTCCTCTCCAGAGCAGATCTCCACCTCTCCAGGGTCTCCTCGACCCGCTCCCTACTCTCCCTACAGATCACAATGTCATCAGCAAACATCATAGTCCACGGGGACTCCTGTCTAATCTTGTCTATCAATCTGTCCATCCCTGATGTAATCCCACCTCCAACTTGAATGCATCCATCACTCCTTCCGCAGACCTCACCACATTTACACTCCCCTCATACATATCTTGTACAACTCTTACATACTTCTCTGCCACTCCCGACTTCCTCATACAATACCACAGCTCCTCTCAGGCACCCTGTCATATGCTTTCATCAGGTCCACAAAGACACAATGCAACTCCTCGTGGCCTTCTCTAAACTTCTCCATCAACATCCTCAGAGCAAACATCACATCTGTGGTGCTCTTTCTTGGCATGAAACCACACTGCTGCTCACTAACCATCACCTCACTTCTTAACCGAGCTTCCACTACTCTTTCCTATAAGTAATAATGATACTGTATATTAAATAAAATAAAAAAAGAGATAGACATTAAAGTCACTATAATTTGATTGATAAACTAAAATGAACTACATGTCTTCTCCTTGTGCACATGTGGGGTTTCCTTCTACGTGTTACATTAATTAGCCTTCAGATGGACTGGCAGTAAAACTCCACTGCCATACATGACCTTCCCTTATGCACTTAAAGAAAATAAAACCAGACAATCAAAAGAGAATGATGATGACGTGCCATCCACAGAAGACAAAAGTGTTGCCAGGATGGCACAGTACCCACCCCATTCCTATCAGCAGACATGGCAGCTGCAATTCAGATTGGGTCATTCACCTGCACTTAGATGGGAGACCATCAAGATAAAGCTTGGGTTGCTGCTGGAAGAGGAGTTGGTGAGGCCAGCAGGGGGCGCCCAGCCTGTGATCTGTGTGAGGATCCCAATGCCCCAGTGCAGTGATGGGGACACAGTGCTGTAAATATGGTGCCATCCTTGGAATAAGATATAAAACTGAGGTCCTGACTCTCTCTGCTCATTAAAGAAAGTGAAGTGAAGTTGAACTTGAATTTGGTTTTATTGCCAGGTCCTGCCTTGCACCTGACGCCTGCTGAGGTAGGCTTCAGCTTCCCTGGGACTTGACCTGGATAAGCGGGCAAAGAAAATTCTGCCCACAGACTGTCTATGATGAGCAGACCAGATAGATTGAAAGAAAGGCACTATATAATAGAGAGATAAGAAAGGCACAATACAGTGCATCCGGAAAGTATTCACAGCGCATCACTTTTTCCACATTTTATCTTACAGCCTTATTCCAAAATGGATTAAATTCATTTTTTTCCTCAGGATTCTACACACAACACCCCATAATGACAACGTGAAAAAAGTTTACTTGAGATTTTTGCAAATTTATTAAAAATAAAAAAACTGAGAAATCACATGTACATAAGTATTCACAGCCTTTGCTCAATACTTTGTCGATGTTTTTGAATATGATGCCACAAGCTTGGCACACCTATCCTTGGCCAGTTTGGCCCATTCCTCTTTGCAGCACCTCTCAAGCTCCATCAGGTTGGATGGGAAGTGTCGCTGCACAGCCATTTTAAGATCTCTCCAGAGATGTTCAATCAGATTCAAGTCTGGGCTCTGGCTGGGCCACTCGAGGACATTCACAGAGTTGTCCTGAAGTCACTCCTTTGATATCTTGGCTGTGTGTTTAGGGTCGTTGTCCTGCTGAAAGATGAACCGTCACCCCAGTCTGAGGTCAAGAGCGCTCTGGAGCAGGTTTTCATCCAAGATGTGTCTGTACATTGCTGCAGTCATCTTTCCCTTTATCCTGACTAGTCTCCCAGTTTCTGCCGCTGAAAAACATCCCCACAGCATGATGCTGCCACCACCATGCTTCACTGTAAGGATGGTATTGGCCTGGTGATGAGCGGTGCCTGGTTTCCTCCAAACGTGATGCCTGGCATTCACACCAAAGAGTTCAATCTTTGTCTCATCAGACCAGAGAATTTTGTTTCTCATGGTCTGAGAGTCCTTCAGGTGCCTTTTGGCAAACTCCAGGTGGACTGCCATGTGCCTTTTACTAAGGAGTGGCTTCCGTCTGGCCACTCTACCATACAGGCGTGATTGGTGGATTGCTGCAGAGATGGTTGTCCTTCTGGAAGGTTCTCCTCTCTCCACAGAGGACCTCTGGAGCTCAGACAGAGTGACCATTGGGTTCTTGGTCACCTCCCTGACTAAGGCCCTTCTCCCCCGATCGCTCAGTTTAGATGGCCGGCCAGCTCTAGGAAGAGTCCTGGTGGTTTTGAACTTCTTCCACTTACGGATGATGGAGGCCACTGTGCTCATTGGGACCTTCAAAGCAGCAGAAATGTTTCTGTAACCTTCCCCAGATTTGTGCCTCTGGGGAGGTGTGTGCCTTTCCAAATCATGTCTGATCAGCTGAATTTACCACAGGTGGACTCCAATTAAGCTGCAGAAACATCTCAAGGATGATCAGGGGAAACAGGACACACCTGAGCTCAATTTGGAGCTTCATGGCAAAGGCTGTCAATACTTATGTATATGTGCTTTCTCAATTTTTTTTTTATTTTTAATACATTTGCAAAAACTTCAAGTAAACATTTTACACGTTGTCATTATGGGGTGTTGTGTGTAGAATTCTGAGGAAAAAAATTAATTTAATCCATTTTGGAATAAGGCTGTAACATAACAAAATGTGGGAAAAGTGATGTGCTGTGAATACTTTCTGGATGCACTGTATGAAAGGCACTATATAATTCATAGATAGATGTGAAAGGCATTATATAATAGATATGAAGGGTACTATATACTGTAATAGATAGATAAGACAGGCACTATATAATAGATATGATGGACACTATATAATAGATATATTTGAAACAGCACGGTGGCGCAGTGGGTAGCGCTGCTGCCTCGCAGTTAGGAGACCAGGTTCATTTTCCGGGTCCTCCCTGCGTGGACACTGTTCTCCCCGTGTCTGTGTGGGTTTCCTGCCACAGTCCAAAGACATGCAGGTTAGGTGCATTATCGATTCTAAAATGTTCTTGGTGCGTGGGTGTATATGCCCTGACTGACTGGCTGACTATATAATAGATAGAGTGGCAGTGTGACATGAAGGTAAAGACTTTGGACTTCTCCCACCCAAATGCCACCCTTGTCACTGTGTAACCCTGAGCAAGTCACTTCAGCTGCCTCTGCTCCAATTGGAGAAACAACAAAAAAATGTAACTAATTGTATTTCTTAAATGATGGGAAATCACCTTAGATAAGGACATCTGCCAAATAATGATGATAGACTAAAATGAAAAACAGATATTAAAACCACAATATTCAATAGATATCCTCTTTAATAAAACCCTTGTGTGTGTGTGTCCAGATGTCTGTGTGTGTGTGTCTTCTGGTGAAGTGCGCATGCGCGGGGCCACACGGTACATGTTCACTCTCTTCCTGTGCATTCCCTGTGTGTGTGGAGAGAGAGAGAGAGAGAGACGCGCACACACACACACAGGCCCATGCGAGAGACACACAGACACACACACACACAGGCAGGCCCGCATGGGGGACAGACAGACACGCCCGCCCGCACACACACACGCACGTGTGCATTGTTGCAATGTTACTTTTCTTGGTTGTTTATTAGATTTCAGATTTTTCAAATGTTCATTTTTTCCCCTGTGTTTAAAACTCATTAAAAAAGGTGTTTTTAGCGAGCGGGTCATAAGGCTCTAGCGTGAACTCTTGCAGTGTTAGTTTTCTTTGTTGTTCAAGGTTTCCTTAGTGTTATTCAATGTTTTTACATTTAGTTTACTATTACGCTGTGCTTTCTATGGTATAGTTAACTATATTTGTGCTTAAAATCTTAAAAAAATATATATTTACATACAGTTCATATGGTCTGGAACGGATTAATTGTATTTACATACACTCCTATGGGGGAAATTACTTCGGTTCCACTGTATTACTGTCCGACAAAATTACAGGCATTTTACGGAAATAACAAACCAGTATTACTGAGAGAGAAAATGAAAGGCACACAATACAGTGACGCACATTACAGCCACATACAAGGTCCCTTGTCATTTAATATAGACTGTTCCTACTAATGTCTATGCACTACTGTTCTAGCGCCTGTTATTTTAACGGGCTTAAAGTCTAGTATATATATATATATATATATATATATATATAAAGAGACACAGATATGAAAGGCACTATATTAAAGAGAGAAACATTTACAAGAAGATTTAAGTTTGAATGAAAGGAACAAAATCCTCCCCAGAAAGTGGAGGGCCAATAGGGGCCTCTGAAGTAGACGCTGAGAATTAAAGGGTGTTATTTAAAATAAATGTGTGATAGATAGATGGACTAGAATGAAAACTGGTAACATATAAAAGTCACTGTTTTGATAGACAGACAGACAGCAGGCAGCGTGGCGGTTAAAGTGTTGGGCTTTGCTAGTGACACTGTGTGACCCTGAGCAGGTCACGTCACCTGCCTGTGCTCTCTCAGATGTTGTACGTCACCACGAATAAAGGCTCTTGACCGGGTTTTGTGGTTCCTCTTGATAAAACAGAAACCTTTCGTGTCTAGCAGACTACCAAGCGGGATACAGGAGATGAAAACGACCGGAGTGTGTGTTACTGCTGTATGCAGCAAGGGTCCTTTTAAAATCAGGAACCCACTGGTTATCATTATCATCTATTTATGGTTATTTATGGGACCTTTGATCTAAACAAGTAAAAGTTCTTTCTGTAACTTTCCTGTAGAAGGTTCTTTCAGCATCTTTATTTTTAAGCAGCACGAAAACGGAAACGTGATCTCTCAGCGCCTTGAGGAAGGCAGACACCTCGTTAAGTCGCCACATACAGCTACACGTTTGTTTCGTCCACTGCCACCTTGTGCGACCTGTCACCTGCGCACACGTGCATCTGCGGGTCACCCGTGGATGGACGACAGGAGCGCCGGATGGAGGTGTTCTGTTTGGCTCACAGCTTTAAAGGAGTTCGGTTGAAAATACACAGAAAATGCCAGCATGCCAGTGCTTCGTGGTCCTTGTCCCTTTTTGGCAGCAGACCTCATCACTCATGTCACGTATATCGAATTTTAAAGAAAGCTTACAGTAACGACGATGCGACTGCTCAAGATGATACTAAAAAAATTTATATAAAAGTTTTTGTTTTTTTACAAAGAGGAATAGAATCGTAAATATCCGACAGCTTGTTTATCTGAATTGGCTCGGTGACATTTCAACTTCCTTAGGAGAAAAATAAAAGATGAAGTTTCAAAACAGTGAAGCAAACGAACTGGTTTATGTCAGAAATAGATTTCTTTTATTTCGGCTTAGTGTGACAAAAAAAGCCTTCCAGGTAAATTGCAACCTATAATCTAAAATGAGAAATGCCGATATTTCATGTGACATGTAATCTAAAAAAATGAACAATGAGGAAATTCCGAGCGACCTTCCCAGCAGTGCCAAAGGCCGACCTACCATTTGCAAATTCCCCCCCGGGAGAGAACACGCACTGTCAGGCTCGTCCTACAGTCAGGTACACGTGGGAGGAATTCCAGAGAAAGAGAGAGAGAGGGAGGGAGGGAAGGGCGCGGACGAGCTTGGCGATGCGCAGACAGCGCCACTCCAGGAGCGCAGGCGGGCAGCAGAACTACAAGTAAGTCAAACTACAGTACTATATACCTAAAGCCCAGCGCAGCGAGCACGTACTCTGTCTAACGCAGTGTTTCTCAAATAGTGGGGCGGGCCCCCGTTTGACCTCGGGGAACATGATTTTTTATTTTTCTTTTAATTTTTTTTGAATTTAGAATGCACTTTAAATCTTTTCTGTTACATTTAATAAAGCTATTCTTTGTTGTAAATTGGTCCATATTTCTTTCTTTTTTTATTCTCTTATACGTTAATAAGGATGCAGTGTTATGCAGAGGAGTACTTATAACAATTCTATAAATAAATGATACTATTTATAGTCGCGCGGGGGGCGCGAGATGTTTTCTTCTTCCTAGGGGGGCATGACAGAAAATAATTGAGAAGCACTGGTCTAACGTAAAGGAAATCGGGAATGGATACACTGAACATAATTTAAAAGAAGAAATTATAAATTATCCGCATAATTAGTCAAGTCAAATTTTTATTTGTTGCATGCAATTAAACGCACAGCACAATATGTAGTGAAATGCTTACTTGCAGAACTCCAAGACTGTGCATTTATGAAGAATATTAAGGACAAGAACAATAATACATGACTTTGTAAATATTGATAAAACCACTACGTTAATTGAGTGCAATAGTATGCATTATAATAAAATTATAGAACATGTGATGATGAATAATAAATAAATACTAATAATTTAATTACCAATGTAAAGAGTTAAAGCTAGGCATCATGTAGCCAGAGGTAAAATATAGGCAAATACGGGCCATAGAGGCAAAGTAGGCAGCTGCTTTTTAGGGGACGGCATTTAGTAAACTGTAGTCAGCAGCGCGTCTTCCATCTGTGTGACATAGGGGCCCAGTTGATGAAATCACCAAGGGAGGACCCCCCCCCCCTCAATGAAACTAAAACAACCAACTTACACGAAACCACAAAACTGATTACCACACCCCCGCCACTCTGTGATTTGCAATTATGTGTCAAACAATTGCTTTCAAAACTCCATAGTTTGGGCGCAACATTTTCATTGTTGCCTAGGGCAGCAAAAAAGAGCTACAGCCAGGCTAGCATGTAACGCTATGCACTGTCCTCATTTAGGACGTGGATGGGCTGTGGACAGGAGTTCCTCCTCTAAAGTGGACTCCTGGCAGCGCTAGCATTTCCCTAAACATAGCATGGAGAAGAGGCCATTGTTTGGATGGCTGGTGTCTCCGATAGTTTTCCATGTCCTGGTCCAACATATTTTGGTGTAGATGTCCTGGAAGTGGGAGAGTGCATACCCAGTGATGACCACCCACTCTCAGTAATATAAGAAGGATCAAGGTGATGGATCTACTGGGGCAAACTTTTTCATATGACTGTATCAGTCTGTGTGTCTGTCTTATCCTTCCTAAAATATTGATATCTATTTAGCTATCTATTTATCTATTATATAGTGACTTTCACATCTGTCATATCCTTCCTACTATACTGATATCTATCTAGCTATCTATCCATCTTATCCTGCCTACTATACTAAAAACAATTTACTATATAGTGCCTTTCACATCTATCTATCTATCTATCTATCTATCTAGTGCAGATTTCTAAACCTGGCGCAGTCCCATTTACTGCACATGGCAACACCAGCAGCTTTTATTTCCAGCTGTTTCCGCGTACCTGAACGTGGAATGTGATTCCGTCATTTCCCGTACGCGTTTGGTAAGATGTCGCCTGCAGCTAATTGTGTGTTGTTGCCAAAACCAGATTCAGATAATGAGATAAGGACCTGACTAACTAAAGTGGTTTGCAGCTGCAAAGTCTGCAATGCCCTGGGCGCCCACAGCCTTGGACGTCCATAGTCAAGTACCGAGATGGACGAGGACAATGAGGTCACAAACAGCCATCGTGGTGCAAAAAGTGCTCAGTGCATTTATTCAGAAACAATCTAAAAGTCCACCGGAGTTCAAAAAGTGTGGTGCACTGCAATAAATAATCCTTACAAAAAAACAACAGGGTCTCTGTGGAGGTTAAAAACCCATCGATAAATTCAAAGTTTAAAGTCAGGAATAAAGACAAAGTCAGAATTGGCTTCATCTTCCTCCCTCGCTCCTCTAATTCTCCTCCTGGTCTGTTCAGCAGAGCCGAGACGCCAGCGCACACAGTCAGCCGCCTTTGGCTGCAGTGCCCACCAATGAGACGGCGTTCGGCTGCCCCTGCTCCTCCGATGCCCAGTGGTCCCATTGGGGTCCTCTCACTCCTCATGGGGCCTCCTGACCACCTCGCCTCTTATTCCTCCACACCGGCTCAAGCCCCCGATCCTGACCTTTTCTCTCCGTTTCTCCCTTTCTCGCTCTCAGACTCCTTTTACACCCAGTGAGTGCAGGTGGGATGAGGGAGTTCTGTGCCCACCGCCCTCTGAGCACATCATGCACAATTAGCCAACTGCCTCATCAAGTTGTCCGTGGCCACGTGACTTTCCTCCCACACCGTGAAACTTGTGGGGTCACTTTTAAAAAATCTGCACCACCACAGACCCCTGGTGCACTTCACCACACTGTCTGCAGACATGCAGGTCAGGCGGGATGGTGAGGGTGAAGAGACCCCGGTGTGTGTGTGTGTGTGTGTTCACCGATTGATTGGCTCCTAATGGCCGCTGGCTCCAGCTACCCTCCAACTATGCTCTGCTGTTGCCAAACTGACCTTAGAAATAAAACAAATTTTTATGAACGTTTCCTGATAACAGCGGAGAAGAAAGCAGATGACAAGTAAAGCTCAACTGTGAAGATAAACTCATTAGACCTTTACCAACCGGAACAATAAATCAGCCAACGCAAGAAGGGGAGGAAAGATAATCGCAAAGCTTCTGAAAGCAAAACTGCCATTCGATGATAACAAGAGCCGGTCAGGGGGTCTGTGACATAAAATAAAACACAGGACCGCCGAGCTCTCCTGTGATGCACAGCAGCAGCAATGACTGACAATAACAGAGAGAGAGAGAGAGAGAGAGAGAGAGGCCATGAAGCCCCTGACGAAGACTGCAATGATCTCCGCGTCACAATTGGCACGACTCGCACAGAAAGTCTTCACTTTCTACCCACTACTTCATTGTATGGTAGGTTTCATTTTAAATGGATTCGCTTCACATTTTTACCCATCAATCTACACTCAACAGCCCATAATGACAAAGTGAGTACCAGTTTACAGAAAGGTGTGCAAGTTTATTAAACATCAAAAGTTGAAATCTCCCCTTTGTGGAAGTATTCAGACCCTTTGGCAGCAATTCCAGCTTGGAGTCTCTCCAAGCTTTGCACCCCTGGATTTGGGCAGATCCTCTCGAGCTTTGTGAGACAGACAGACAGACAGACAGACAGACAGACAGACAGACAGACAGATAGATAGATGTGAAAGGCACTATATAATAGATAGATAGATAGATACAGTGGGTACGGAAAGTATTCAGACCCCCTTCAATTTTTCTCTCTTTGTTATATTGCAGCCATTTGCTAAAATCATTTAAATTATTTTTTTCCCTCATTAATGTACACACAGCACCCCATATTAACAGACAAAAAAAAAGATTTTTTGAAATTGTTGCAGATTTAAAAAAAAAGAAAAACTGAACTATCACATGGTCCTAAGTATTCAGACCCTTTTCTCAGTATTTAGTAGAAGCCCCCTTTTGAGCTAATACAGCCATGAGTCTTCTTGGGAAAGATGCAACAAGTTTTTCACACCTGGATTTGGGGATCCTCTGCCATTCCTCCTTGCAGATCCTCTCCAGTTCTGTCAGGTTGGATGGTAAACGTTGGTGGACAGCCATTTTTAGGTCTTTCCAGAGATGCTCAATTGGGTTTAAGTCAGTGCTCTGGGTGGGCCATTCAAGAACAGTCACAGAGTTGTTGTGAAGCCACTCCTTCGTTATTTTATGTGTGTGCTTAGGGTTATAGTGTTTTGTTGGAAGGTAAACCTTTGGCTCAGTCTGAGGTCCTTAGCACTCTGGAGAAGGCTTTTGTCCAGGGTATCCCTGTACTTGGCCGCATTCATCTTCCCCTCGATTGTAACCAGTCGTCCTGTCCCTGCAGCTGAAAAACACCCCCACAGCATGATGCTGCCACCGCCATGCTTCACTGTGGGGACTGTATTGGACAAGTGATGAGCAGTGCCTGGTTGTCTCCACACATACCGCTTAGAATTAAGGCCAAAAAGTTCAATATTGGTCTCATCAGACCAGAGAATCTTATTTCTCGCCATCTCGGAGTCCTTCAGGTGTCTTTTAGCAAACTCCATGCGGGCTGTCATGTGTCTTGCACTGAGGAGAGGCTTCCAACAGGCCACTCTGCCATAAAGTCCTGACTGGTGGAGGGCTGCAGCGATGGTTGACTTTTTACAACTTTCTCCCATCTCCTGACTGCATCTCTGGAGCTCAGCCAAAGTGATCTTTGGGTTCTTCTTTACCTCTCTCACCAAGGCTCTTCTCCCCCAGTAGCTCAGCTTGGCCGGACGGCCAGCTCTAGGAAGGGTTCTGGTCGTCCCAAACGTCTTCCATTTAAGGATTATGGAGGCCAATGTGCTCTTGGGAACCTTAAGTGCAGCAGAAATGTTTTTGTAACCTTGGCCAGATCTGTGCCTTGCCACAATTCTGTCTCTGAGCTCTTCAGGCAGTTCCTTTGACCTCATGATTCTCATTTGCTCTGACATGCATTGTGAGCTGTAAGGTCTTATATAGACAGGTGTGTGGCTTTCCTAATCAAGTCCAATCAGTAGAATCAAACACAGCTGGACTCAAATGAAGGTGATCTCAAGGATGATCAGAAGAAATGGAAAGCACCGGAGTTAAATATATGAGTGTCACAGCAAAGGGGCTGAAAACTTAGGACCAGGTGATAGTTCAGTTTTTCTTTTTTACAGTTTTTCTCGATTGGTTTGGCTCATTTCTTGAAACCGAGATGACATTCTCAAAATAACATGGACAGATCTCCAAACCACCTTGCAAATGTTCACAACAGAATGGCATTTCTCATTGATTTCATCAAATTGCAAATGCCTTAGTACATGTCTCAAGTGTCTCAGTGCATCTTTGCAAATGGTTAAGTACAAGTAGCCTGCAGTTAGCACAATAAGCCCACATTTAGCACATTTTCCAAATAAATAGATCTTGCTGATCTAAACTGATTAGTTGATTCTCAGTCTAATGGTTGTTCTCTCCAAAACATGTCAGCATGATTTCATCGTGTAAGTCATCATATGCACAATAGTCTGTTCAATTGTCAAAATTAGTCAAGAACATAATACCATGAACACCATATATGAATTTCTTGGAACATTTGATAAATTCATGACAGTAATTGACAATCAGGTGAAATTAGAACTTGACCAACGAAGGAGGAGTTTCCCACATCTCAGATGACCAACCAAACAGTTTGTTTAGTTACCTGACAGGTGCTGTCTATTGTTGTGAATGCTGCCAAACGTGTATATATAGAGCTTGGCTAGGGCCAGTACCATTTGAACATGGAGGTACCTCACCAAGTAAATCAAGAAGGGCAACCTCCTGCTCGAGGAAGAAGAGGAGGAGGAGGAGGAGGAGGAGGAAGAGGAAGAAGAAGAAGAAGAAGAAGAGGAGGAGGAGGAGTGAGGATGCGTGGTGGTGGAATAGGGGGAAGAGGCCGAGGAGCACGAAGACACCATGCTGTCCCGGATGAGATTCGGGCCACAATTGTAGACCATGTGGTTAACCATCGCCTGACAATGGCAGAGGCTGGGCGCGAGTGCAGCCTAATGTGCCTCTCTACTGTCTCCTCCATCATCCAAACCTTTCGCAGGGAAAACAGGTATGTACTCAGTCAATGATGGAGTCATTACAGTATACAGTACTGTGCATACTGTAAAGCAAGACATGTATAAACTCTTCATTCCGTGTGTGTGTGTGTAGGCCTACAGTACTGTAATATATTACCTCAATGTGATGTTGCAATATGATGTTACAGTACAGTAACTCATTCTGTAACAAATACGGCATACATTACGAATTGTCATACAGTGTTGTCCTTTGACTTCTACGTCTAGGATTGGACGACAACCTCACATGGGTGGCAGAAGAAAACTTCTCAATGAACAACAAGAACAAGAGATCTGTAACATGGTGATTGCAAATAATGCTCTCACTTTGAGACAGATCCGTGATGCAATCCTTCAAGACAATGCCATATTCCAAAATGTCAACTCTATCAGCATCTCCACAATAGACCGGGTATTGAAGAAGCATCAGATGACCATGAAGCAGATTTACAGGGTACCATTTGAGAGGAATTCTGACAGAGTGAAAGAGCTGCGGTACCAGTATGTGCATGTAAGTCAGTTATTGGTTGTCTATTATAGTAACATTACAGTAAGCAGTGGTTCCCAATTTGTTTGGTTTTCAGTATCCTCTTTACCTTTAGAATCCAGCTTTATCTGACTACAGCATTTTGCCTAAAACTGCAACAGTGTTTCTCCCTCTTTGTGTCAAATACTCCCTGCAGTGCCTCTGCATAGGCCTGTACCCCAGGTTTGGAACCACTGGAGTAGTGGCCAGTAGCAGGCTATATTGAACTTGTGGAGGAGAACATAGAACAATCCCATGTAATTTTCTATTTCTGTTGTGTATGACTCCTCTATATGACTGATTTGATTTTTTTTACTCTATTGTAGAGAATAATGGCATTGGAAGGGAATGAAACATCTCACATCCTTGTATTTGTCGATGAGGCTGGTTTCAACCTGGCCAAGGGCAGACGTGGCGTAACATCATTGGTCAGCGGGCCACGGTGGATGTCCCAGGCCAGCGAGGGGCAATTTAACAATGTGTGCTGCCATATCTGAGAATGGTGTGGCCACACACATCCCCAGTTTAGGCCCATATAACACTCAAAAGCTCCTCATTTTCTTGGACCGTCTTTATACACATCTGGTCCCAGAAAATGAGAGAGGTCTCGAAGGGCCTCACCTACCACACTATGTGATCGTGTGGGACAATGTAAATTTCCACCGTGGGCCGCTCATCAGGGCCTGGTTCACCACCCATCCAAGGATGCTCATGGAGCTACTACCACCATACTCTCCTTTCCTTAATCCCATTGAGGAATTTTTTTCCGCTTGGAGGTGGAAAGTCTATGAACATCAGGCTCAAGACCAGAGATCCCTGCTCCATGCAATGGATGCTGCATGTGAGGACATTACAGGGGATCAGTGTAGGGGATGGTTGAGACATTGCGCCGTTTCTTCCTCGCTGCATCGCAAGGGAAAATATCCGCTGCGATGTGGATGAGAATCTATGGCCAAACAGAGAGCAGCGCGTGGATGGCCAGGAGGATGAGGATGGTGGCCAGGAGAGGGACGGTGACGACAACAACCAGTGAAAGTTACCTTAGTTGTGAAACTTTATTTACTGTAAGCCCTACTGTAGGCTAGATATAATTTTTCTTGTTTTTTGTTTGTGTTTATATTTCGTACATGTACAGAATACTGTATACATTTTATGTACTCTAATGTATGGAAGTTACTTTATGTGTGTCAATAAAATGATTACAATTTCCTTGGAAGTAGGAGTGCAGTGTGTCTGATGTCAAACTTTGGAGGCTGCTCTTACTGTAAAATCCTTTTTTCAGTTTTATACATAATTGTATTCTGTTGGCTAGACCTCTGCCATAGTGACAAAACATCTAGGCATTTTGACTTGCAGTGCTTACACGATGCCAAAGGGACGATGCATTTTGGGGGCACTAACTATTTAAATGGGAAAGGAATTTAGTTTTGACACATGGGTAAACTATTTTGGGAGAGATACGAGCTTTTGCAGGTGATCCATGGTGTTGTGCTAAACCATCCAGGTTATTTTGGAAAAACGCACTAAGTGAATGCAAATGAGCCAACGCAATTGAGAAAGATCTTTGACATTTTGATGGTACTGACTCTTTATATGGGAAAGGAATCTATTTTGAAGCATGTATGAACAGTTTTGGGAAAGATATGACCTTTTGCTAGTGAGCTGTAATGTTGCGCAGAACTGTAAGACTGTTTGGCCAAATGATCTTATAGTTTTAAGAATGTAATTTCTGTTTCAAGAAATGAGCCAAACCAATCGAGAAAAACTGTAATAAATCTGCAACAATTTCAAAAATTCTTTTTTTTTGTCTGTCAATATGGGGTGCTGTGTGTACATTAATGAGGAAAAAAATTAATTTAAATGATTTTAGCAAATGGCTGCAATATAACAAAGAGTGAAAAATTGAAGGGGGTCTGAATACTTTCCGTACCCATTGTAGATAGATAGATAGATAGATAGATAGATATGAAAGGCACTATATAATAGATAGATAGATAGATAGGTGTGAAAGACACTATATAATAGATAGATAGATAGAATGAAAGGCATTATATAATAGATAGATAGATAGAACTATTTAATAGATAGAAGGTACTATTAGATAGATAGATTTATGTATTTAGTTATTATTTAAAGAGCATCTGTATTCTGTCTATAAGTCTTACAGCTGGAGACGCCTCAATAAGAGAAAAGGAAAATAAAGAGGGAGCCTTACCAAATTATTAAATCAATTATTATTTGTCAGACCTGTCATGAGGAGGGCAGGACTACCGGGAGAAGCGGGCAGGAAAGCAGCTCCACCATTGCTACTGTATGTTGCAGACACAGCACTTCAGATGTGGTCTCCTGGCTGCCAGAGTCCATCTGCCTGAGTGTGCGGTCGCCAGCAAATCTCTCAGGACCAATGGGTAGGGGGCAGTCTAGGTAGAGAGGGGTGGGCAAAGGGGCGAAGCAGCTTGGAGATGCTACCAAAGAGCTCACTAAGTCTTCAAAACGCTCATCTCAGAGCTCCATTTCACTTTTTCGTGTACAAAGTATAGGGAACGTTTTGGAATCGTCCAAAGATTCGACATCGAGATTTTGATGACTCTCAACGTTTTAGACCTCCCTGACTTTCTCGTATACGAAGTACAGGGTGTTACACACGTGGGCTTAGGAGGCAGTCAACAAGCCATGAGGTGAGTGAAACATCGCAAGATGAAGGGTTGATTTATGGTAGTAACGCCTCTCTCATCAGAGCCAAAGAAGAGAAATAACGATCCTGTTTACTCACCTGCACCACTTCTGGGTTCACAAAATGGCCGGCCAACGTCACTTCTGCTTCCAGCTCCTGATGATGAGGTCACTTCTGCCCTCCCAATAATGACGTCAGTTCCGGTGTATAATGATGACATCACTTCCGGTCCCTACTCGATGACGTCCCTTTCATCCAACAGTCCATGATGTCATTTCCTACCCCATCACATCTGATCACCATGTTTCTGTATAAATAACGCCATCTTTCAGCTGTACATTGTCAGATGCTCTGGTTTTTGATTGCTTTTTCAGTGCTTTTTCATAACATCTGCAGGACATTTTTGCTTTTTGGACTTCGTTTATTCTTATTACATGGAAAAGAATTGGAACCCTCCAAAAATTTCATTTAGAGAATTTGGTGCATCTCGATTGTTTAGACCTCCTTGAGTCTGAAGATACCATTATTGTAATTATGTCTATGTGTGTGTGTGTGTGTGTGTGTGTGTGTAAACACGATAACTTGTTCAACCAGATTTTGCATACAAGTATTTGGTACAAAACGTAGGTTTCTATCCTCTTTTAAGCTATTTCTGTTAACCTAGAAGTGGAACTTTACCTTTTATTCATGCAGCTGCAGAGTCCAATTTATTCAGCTTTATTTTTATAATAATTGTTCAATAGATCATTAACTTGGTTTGATTTGTTGTTGATGGTTCCTTAATGTACTTGCAGTTTACTCCTCAAATATCCATCCCCATATCTGAGTATACGAGAAAGTCGAGGGGAGAGCGCTCACACTTCAGATTTATTTTTTTTGTACAGGTTTGGAGGATTTTGCGCATGTTTTCATGAGTGATGATCCCCCCGACCCAAACGGAAATAGCGGAAATAGCCCAAAAGTTGATAGAAATCTACATTTTATACCTAGTACTTGCATGCAAAATTTGGTTGACCAAAGTGAAAGCGAACTCAGGTTATTGTGTTCACACACACACCCACATACTTTATTCCAGAAATGGCATTTTCGGACTCAGGGAGGTCTAAAATGTTGAGATTCATCAAAATCTCAAGGTCTAATTTTTTGGACGATTACAATATTTTCCCTACACTTTGTATACGAGAAAGCAAAAAAAAAAAATCTGCCAATGTTTCAATTTTCAAATTAAACGGATTTTCCAGACAATGATGAGAAAAAAAAACCCCAAGAGCCCAGCGGCCATATGAATCCAGCTTGGTGAAGTCAGAGCTTAACTTTAAAGCGCCTTGCTTTTATGTGAGTGACTGTCCAGAACACAACGTCTGCCCGCTGCCATCCTTACGCCGTCAGCCAGTTACCACAGAGCAGACACATTGGCATGGGGGTATAAGAGGGGGCTGCCTGTGCCTACAGTCCTGTTAATGAGTCTGCCGAGTGGCACCGTGCTAAGCTGATCACGTGTGCATTTCTGACTTTTATTCTATGACTGTGCGTGTGGCTTTGGCGTTTTTTTTTTTTGTTTTTTTTCTCCAGGCGTATCAGGTCATATCGAACATCACGGACCAAATGAGCGTGTCCTTTCGTTTAGGAAGGTGTCATTTATATGGTGGAGGGACCGGTGTTATACGTCTCCGTACTGCAATGGCACTGTTTCCTATAATTAAATTAAAAACATACCCCTGGGATTTTCAGCCCTTATAATCTAAATAAAATAATAAAAAAAAACATAAATACTGGATGGCGATGAATGGAAGACTACTTAACCTCCGTCGAATAAGCAACACAGAAACAACTCCTCTGTGTCCACTTTGTTGGAATATGCGTTCCTTTCATGAAGGGTGACCAATCAAAAGTGAGATATTGCAACGCGCAGGATCCAATCCGGGAAGAGTCACGTGATAAGCACAAACCAATCAGACTGCGAGTAGAGTCTGCATTTTCAAATCTCACCGTTTTCACTCATCCACACTGCAAAAGAAGAGTACACGGCTCTGGTGTCAGCGTCTTCGGGTGTTAAAAACGCTGCCCGGAGGATAGTGTGGAGAAAAGGTGAACACAGAAATGAAAATCTGCCTTTTTTAAAACGAACCCACCCGTAGTGGCGTGGTCGCAGCCTTAGCCTTTCTTCTTCTTACTGGTGTCGATGCTGAGCTCGGATCTCGCTCGCCATCCCTCATCTCATGGGCTCCTCTGCTGTCTTCATTGCTGCTTTCAATTTTGAACATGGCACAGTTGGAACGGGGTTATTTTAATACTTGTTAAAACGGATAATTTTTGTCTTTAAAATATTGGCTCATGTATTTCAATAAAAAAATGTATCACATGCAAAAAAAAAATCAAAGATAATAGGTTCATAGGATCAAACCTTTCAAAAATACACCTGTTCAGAATGAAGCTCATGACTGGTGATAAGAGATCATCTGCTTTAATCCAACACCTTGTGTTTAGGGGAGACTTTTTATACAAACCCGGGTGTTCGCCTTGTCCTGGCAAATCTCAGTTTAGTAATGCCAACATCTCAGGTCAAAGCTAAGGAACAGTCCAAGAAAAAACATAACCGGTGAGGGGGGCATTAAAAAATAAAGGGAGTTGGGCCACTTAAAAATAAATTACTCGTCTGTTGGACTTCTGGGATACCCAAAATAATGCCAGCAACGTCTAATAATTTAGGCAGATAGAAAATAATCCTTCATAATACACCACAAAGAAGTGGGAAGCAAACTTTCCCAGAGCCCACAGTTAACACTAACGAAAAGGATGTCGGTCAGTATGAAGTCAGTGGGCCAGCATCGAACCTCTCATATCATATGTCAAATGAATCCTCTTGGATGGCATTATCACGTCCATTCACTCTTTGTCTGTTTATTAAATATAAATTCCTTCTCGAAAGTCCAGCCGCAGCGCCCAGATGCCTCCAGTTAAGTTACGCCCGCTTGCTCCGTTCGGCTGACAGGTACCCGGGGGCGTGTCCAACAGGGGGCGTGTCTAAAAGTCACGCCCCTTAGTGCTTAATGAACGCGCCTGCCGTGTTCGGCTCAGAACCGCCGGAATTAACCAACGTTACCGGATTGTGCGGAGAAACCGAAGCTATGGCACCCGCCAAGAAGTCGACCTTGCCACCCAGTTACTTTGAAGGCTTCATCGAAAAGGTTAGTCAAAGAGCGACTTAGACAAAGTGAAAATAAAATGAGTGACAGTCTGGCGACCTCGCGAACAAAAGCTGTACCGACCAAAGTCAAAAAAAAAAAAGAGTGCTAGATATTTTAGAAGGGGACAGCGATTGCCGTATGGTAAACCGAAACAAGAATTAATCGGAATTATTAGCTGGAAGGTTTTACGTAGCGCAGAAGTGCACTTGAGCAGTGGGGGGAACGGTCGGTCTACTAAAATCAATCAATAAAAGGAAACATTAAGTGTATGACAAACAGAAATAATAAGAATACACACCAGAGAGGTTTGATATGCTGACGTCAAACTTTAGAATGAGAACCTTATTAACATTGAAATAATAATAATCTGTACTACACAATAGAAGACAATAGGAGAACAACCTCGTCAAAGTTAAGCGGAGCTGAAATGTCAAACGATAAAGAAAACAATACACAGGAAATTCACTTTAGGTGGACTTTTGTTTATTCTGGGGGAATTTTCACAACTATAAAATAAAAATGTACTATTGTAATATAATGCGATATGCTTACATATCATATATCTTATATATATATATCATTTAGGTGTAAACATGTGAATATACTGTGTATTGTATGTATTTACTGAAGGCATGCTTTTATTATTAGGTAGACGCCTTTATCCAAGGTGAATTATAACTTTTGGTTCATTTATTTTCTTTTTCCAAATGGGGCACTGGCATGTGAAGTGACTTGCTCAGGGTCACAGAGTGTCAGTTGCAGGATTTGAACCCACAACCTCAGAGTTTGAGCCATTAGTCTTTAACCACTATGCCGCACTACCTGGCAATAATAATAATAATACTAATAATAATAAGGACAGCATGATGGCACAGTGGGTAGCGCTGCTGCTGCCTTGCAGTAAGGAGACCTGGGTTCGCCTCCCGGGTCCTCCGTGCGTGGGGTTTGCATGTTCTCCCTGTGTCTGCGTGGGTTTCCTCCCACAGTTCAAAGACATGCAGGTTAGGCGCACTGGCGATCCTAAATTGTCCCTAATGTGTGTTTGGTGTGTGTGTGTGCGTGTGTGTGTGTGTGTGTGTGTGTGTGTGTGTGTGTGTGTGCGTGTGTGTGTGTGCCCTGCTCACAGTAAGGAGACACAGGTTTGTGTCCCGAGTCCTCCAGGCATAGAGCTTGTGTGTTCTCCCCGTGTCTGTGTGGGTTTCCTCCTACCACTCAAAGACATGCGGGTTGGGTGAAGTGGTGACGCTAAATTGGCCTTAATGGGAGTTCGGCGTGTGTGTTTGTGTTTGCCCTGCGACTGACTGGTGCCTTGTCCAGGGTTTGTTCCTGCTTTGTACCCTATGCTAGGTGGGATGGGCTCCAGCACCCCCCTGTGAGCTGAGCTCGGTCTGGATCAAGCCGGTTAGGAAGTGACATGACCACCATGTGACCAGCCAGGTCGTGTGATTCCTTGAGGATCTAACAGGGTGCCAGTGATGGGAGACTGAACCTGCATGCTTTTGCTTTACATCCCCAACACCCAAGCCATCAGGCCGCACTGCCTGTGTCATCTTTATTTTAAATTACATTTTACTGGTTGAATCCTGCCTTGTGCCCTGTGTTGGCTGGGATTGGCTCCAGCGGACCCCTGTGACCCTGTATTCGGATTCAGCGGGTTAGAAAATGGATGGATGGATGGATGGTTGATTCTAATACAATTATCCATCTATCTATCTATCTATCTATCTATCATGTAATGCCTTTCCTATCTATCTATCTAATCCTGCCTACTAGACAAAAATCTATCATATAGTGCCTTTCATATCTATCCATTATATTGATTTTTATAGTCAAATCAAATTTTATGTGTCGTAAGTTGTTCATACAGTACAGTATGTAGTGAAATGCTTAGTTTCTAAACACCAAGGACAATATCAATACACATATACTTTATAAATAGCAATAAAAATCATTATGTTAAATGACTGCAGTAGTACGCATTATGATAAAATGGCAGAAATATGTAATAAATAAGCAACAAATACATAAACAACTTAAGAGAACTAACAATAGGGCTTCACGATTATTCTGTTTATTTGATCCTCTTGTCAAGCTGCCTCTGCCTCTCTCATCTTAATGGCTGTTCCCAACACATCTGCCTATCGCCGGTGGTGGTGATTTTACAGTAATGTCACTCTGCTTATTTGAGAATTTCGTAAGCACCTTGTGTCTGCCTGTGCTGTTAACAGTGCAACGTTCAATAAAGATGGAGCTCCACAGCCGGAGTACTAACAGGTTAAGGGGTCGTGTGTGTGTGTGTGTGTGTTTGTGTGTGTGTTATATTGCCTTTCATAGTGAAGACCTCTATGTGCTTTACAGATACACCACAAAGCACGTCAGGTTAATACAACGCGGCTGAGCAAACCCATGCAGTTGCTAACAGTCCAAAGCCTTAACCACTAAGCACTAAAATGGATTCTTTTTTAAAGCAGCATAATGTTGTGTTTGGGATGATGTTTTTAACACAATAGTCAAGACAAAAAAAAAAAAAAAGAAAGAAAAGAGCTCTAATAGGAGGGCAGTGCCGAATTCTGAAGACTGAACGCCGACAGCAAAAGGGTGTCGCTCATATTTACAGCGAGGAGGCCCCAGAGGTGAAGGCTCAGCCTCCTCCAGGGGCGACTTTCAAGAAGACGGTCATCTTGAGACTCTGCTGCATGGTGTGACGTGAAGCATTAATATGTCCTTCAGAGACTAAATCACTGAGCATTCTAACTACCTAAAGTGGGGTTGTAAAATCAGCTTTAACTTGAGTTGGTAGCCATCAAGCCTGGAGTTACTTATTCTCACTTCGGACTTATGGTTCCGACGCTTACTGCGGGTTTCTGAATTAAAGCACTGAGGTGTGTAGCTCCTCTCAGCATGAACGTCTGAACCAGCACTTCTGTATTAAATGCATTGAGAAGCCGCCTCGTTTTTACTGCAATTCATAAAAGAAGAATGCAGGTAATAGGGAGTGCAAAGCTAATGGAGTGCTCAGTGTCACAGATAAAGTCTGAATTATATGTTGGTCTAAGCTCAGAAAAGATCAACACAGACGAGCCAGCTTTCTGATTGAGAGCTCCACGTCAAAACGAGGGATACAGCAAATAAGTTAGGAATTAGGATGGAAATAAAAGAGATAAAATAGGTATGTGTGTCAATATAGGACAGCTAGATAGAAATGAAAGGCACTATATGATAGATAGATAGAGTGAAAGGCACTATATGATAGATAGATAGAGTGAAAGGCACTATATAATAGATAGATAGATCATAGAAATGAAAGGCACTATTTGATAGAGTGAAAGGCACTATATAATAGATAGACAGAGTGAAAGGCACTATATAATAGATAGAATATGAAAGGCACTATATGATAAATGGATAGGAAAGGCAGCATATAATAGATAGATTGGAAAGCTGTATTACAGCAGATAAATAATTAGATACCTAAGGCACAGTAAAAATATAGATAAATAAGTATTAAAGGCACTATATCAGAGAGAAATGGATTGACTAATTAGAAATCTGCAGTATAACTAATAGATAACTAGACATGTAAGGCACAATAAATAGATAGATAGATGTGAAAGGCACTATATAATTAATAGACAGATAGGAAAGTTGTAGTACAGCAGATAAATAACTAGATTCTTAAGGCACAATAGAAATATAGATAGACAAGTATGAAAGGTACTATATTAGAGATAAAAAGAACTGACTGATGGGAAAGTTGAAATATAACAGAAAGGTAATTAGACATATAGGGCATTATAGATGGATGGATGGAAGGGAAGGCTTTGAAATATAAATAGGAAAACTATTGTCGAGTGGACATATTGACAAGGTGTTCTATAAAACAGATCAGAAAGGTACTATAGTTGTGAATGCTATCATACAATAGATGGATAGGAAAACCACAGTATTTAGATAACTAAACAGACACTACATTAGACAGATGAAACAGATACAGAAGCAGTGTAAGTTAAAGGGGCGTCCCAAACACAGTCTCAAGTTAAATGAAAGTTATTTTGGTTCATCACAATACCTTGACAGGCTTCTTCAGTCTGTCCACACAGTAGAATTCTGTGACTTTCCGTCTCCTTCCACTCCTCAGTCCTCTTCCTCTCAACTCAGGGAGACTCCCAGATGCAGATGTGGTGGCCTCTGGATCCAGGAGCACTTCAGGGGCAGGTGGAAGCCCCCCAAAGTAGGGATTAACATTCATCTGCAGCTTCATCCTTGCTGCCCGCCCAAGTACCCCAACCAGGCTGCCCATCAGGACTGCAGCTCCCAATATGCCCTGTGGGTGTAGAAATGGGAGTTCTGCCAGAGGGGTCCTGTCACCCTGTGTATAGGGGGGATACATGGCCTCAGGAAGCAGGCTCTCTCTGTCTTTTTGTTACAGCCTTCCGACTGGCAAAGGTGCCAGCAACCAACCCAGCCTGTCCATCCACATCCTTCCATTTTGGCCGGCTTGACTCCATCCCAGAGACTCTGAATATCACGCTGCACTGAAGCTGAGGCAGGCGGTGTGGCACAGTGGTTAAGAGTCGGGCTGCCAGTCCATCTATTATATCTACACTAGATATGAAAGGCACTGTATTAAATAGAACAATACAGTAAAGGCACTATATAATAGGAGTACATAAAACACACTGTTGTCATTTCTGGTACAAGAATTCAGGTGGGGCCAAGAAGAATGGTCTGGGGATTGGCATCAGACCTGTGATATCCTCTGACACGGCCATCATCTGACAAAACAGAGCCCTGGAGATTTCAAATCTACGTAAAGTGAGAGCATTGCAACCACCCACCCGCTGTTCAGGAACATCTACTGGCTATGAGTTGCCGTAGTTGAAAAAGCAACAGTTTAGGTTTAGAATCGAATGGCTTTGAGGTGTAGAAGGCCAAGCCACAATAACACGGACAGAACACGCAGATGGTACACAGGGCACGATTCAAACCGCCCTTTCGTTTTTTCAAAGAAGACTACAAGCAGTTAGTTGTGTCTGCAATTCCTCGGGTTTTGTCGCTGGCTGCCGTTGTCCCTCAGGGTCACAAGTGCCGCTGCCATGGCTGCCCTCCTCTTCGGCTCGCTCTCAGATGTGTTTGTTTACTCTGAGCACAGGCACCACAGGGAGTTTCCCAGAGCTGGTGGCCGTCACTCTGTGCCTGTAACTTCTCCTCTTTACGTAATGTCTGCCTGGGAGCACAAGGGGCTGCGCAGTGGGCATCACTCTCAAGTATCGGGCCCATCCATTTAATGGTCAGTTGGTCCACCATTTGCCCTCTGGTCATTAACTCAACCCGGGGTGGTACAGTGGTGGTGAGTAAAGGGGGCTCTGGGTGCTCCCGGTGTGGAGTTTGCATGTTCTCCCAGTATCCATGTGCCTTTCCTCCCAATGTGCAAAGACATGCATATCTGGTGAACTGCCAGTCCTAAATTGTCCCTGTTTGCCCAGTGATGGCCTCACACCCTATGCCAGCTGGGACAGCCTCCAGTCCCCAACCCCCAAACGTCTGGATTAAGCAGGTTATAAAATGACATGAAATGTCGGAAGTGTGGCACAGCGATGCTGGTCCAGGACCACACCAATACGTCCGGAAGTTGATACTGGGGGGGCATCTACTCTGAATATCACACTGCACTGGTGTGGCACACTGGTTAAGGCTTTCAGACTGTGGGTTCAAATCCCACTGCTGACACAAGTCACTTGACCTCTGTGTGCTCAAGCCGCCTTGGATGAAGGTGTCCACTAAATAAGTAAATGATAACAATGCCGCCCCCCCCCCAGAGATTTAACTGGTGGGCCACCAAAGTATGACCACCAATTTACTGTCCTGTCCTCCAGGCTGTCCCTGACAGGAAGGGATGCAGCATTACATTACTAAAAAGACCCCGGGCTGAAGCTGAGCAGAAGTGATGGCTGACGGGACCTACAGACATCTGACCCGAGATTACTGCTCTGAATGTCACTGCTGGGGGGGGTGAAGCTAAGAACAGGGTCCCAGCATGCCAGGGGGGTGACTGTCTTCCCAGCTGAGCAAGTACCACAAGTGATCTCTGGTCAGAGATCAGGCTGGTATATGACAATGGGAAACAGCAAAAAAGACATGCCCACTTGCCATGCCAACTGTCCACTCAATGGGTATCTATAAAATATAGTAGGTTTTTGCCCACTGAATGCACCCACAGAAATTAGCTGCAAGTGCAAAGAATTAATACAGCTGTGCCCATCCTCACTGGCTGGCAGTTGTTGACTGCCATGCAGAGGTCTCAATGGATGTCTGCCCCATTTGCTTAGGGCGTCCATTTTAATCTTAAGACAAAGAAGAGCTAATAAAGCTGTGCCAGTATGCCAGGTGACGCCACTAATTCATTCCTATCTTTCTCAGTCTACTAGCCAGTACTGGGCACGTTGAGGTGCAGACCGGGCTGATCCATCCATAGCAGTCAATGAGGTGCCAAGCGTCGTCTTAACAGGCATTCCCGTGGTGGGTACTACGGGCTCCAGCCATACATTGGAGGTGCCAGCACAGAATAATGACCTGGCATTCTGGACGACTGCAGCTTGTCTGACACAACCAGAGGGACCACATGGCTACCTGCTGTAGACGAGAAACAATAGGGGACATCTGTCAGCTGTAATGGAGCAGGGGGTGGGGTGCTGGAGGGATTATGAAAGGATTGTATGCCCCCCCATCTGTTTGGTCGTCTCAGGGACAAATCAATGAAACAAAGGGCACAGCGACTGGGGTAATTTCCCCGGTTTGTCTATTTATTTTTTTTCCTTCCCACTCAGCAGTTGTTTTGCCCCTACACTGGCAGTGGCGCAGGCTGGCACAGACTGGCACCTGCTGCGCTTTCTCGCAAGGAAGTTGTGAAGAGCAGAAACCAAAGTGCACACAGTCGGGTCAGACTGGTTTTTCTTTTTGTTTCTTTCTTTCTTTCTGATAACAAAGCGGAGCTCAGCCTGCTGGCTCTCTCGACGTCACACGTGGAGTCTTAACTGGTTGCTCCACATGCCGGAAAGGACGGCAGCCCTCCATCCTCGGCTCTCTTGCCTCACGTGACCCCTTTGTTGACCCTAATCCCCAACTTTAATGGTGTTCTTAACCCCATTTTCGACAGCTCTGATACTGTTAACCATCTGCTGTTCAGCCTCCATTTATTTTACTAGAGAGGAGAGGAGAGCAGAGGAGAGGCTGGGAGCATGTGCCGATTTTTTTTTTAGGGTGTTGTCACACCCACCACATGGACCCCCTTTTCTTATTATTCTGTAGACCCTCGTCCTCTCACATCGCCGATTCTTTAATCTTTCCATACGCGTTGGTCTTTTGTCAGATCTCATCTCCCCATCTTGTTGGCTCCCCCAGCTCTTGATGTTTAGTTAGTGCAATGGCTACTCCGACCCCTTCTGTCACTGATCTCCTCGGCTTTTTGTCACCTTGTGGTCAGGAAGCCTCATGTGACTCTGTTAACCCACCTGGACTCCCTGGCATGACTTTCTTAATTAACATCTGACTGCAGAGTAATGGTGTGTGCTACCAAACCAGTTTTTGAAAATGGAACTATACCAGCTACCTCTGAGGCTACTGGGGCGGAGCTCCTTCACGCCGCTTCCGGTTGAGAGTACGCTGTGCGCGTTTTGGCTGCCGCTGCTCACCGGCGTCGTCGTTTTTGATTTGTTTTATTTTTTTCCCTACACCTTCTTCTGATTTGACTGCTCTTACTGAATTTAACTTTTCTATATGAATGCCACTGGCGATTGCCTACATTACGTAGATCACCCCTGCTTCAGTCCTGCACGGGCCCTCTTCCTTCTCTCCCGTTACTGCTTTCGTGGCGAGTATGAATCTGCGCATTGCTTCGTTTGCAGTCGCCGGTCTGAACTGCAAATGTGCAGCCTGCCCGCTGTGCTTTGCCTTTTCTAGCTGGTTTTGCAGTGAGATTTGAGTTGGCTAACGTGTGTAGCTGGAGTGTTGTGTGGCATTCTGCTCGCTCTCGGCGATGTCCACCAGTGTCTGGATAATCATAGCCCGTTCTGTCTCTGGCTTGGAGTTGCTTCATGAGGCAATTTTTTTTATAGTAGCAAACTAAAAAACTCCAAGCCTCCGTGCTTGGCGTCATAATATGCATATTCCTGTGTTCTCAAACTCCGAGGGGGGCGCTACTCCTGCTGTGTATATTATCCGTGTTGCCAAATCTTGGAATGAGGTCCTATTTATATTCTCTGTATTTCTGTGTTCCCTAAACTGCAGCTGGGGGACTTGGGGATGCATCTCCTTATAATATGTGGTCACATATGTGCGAATAGGAGTAAGCGGAGTGGACCAAGCCAAGGTAATTACCCACCAGGCCGGGGGGTGGCAGGGTGCACTAATCCCACTTCTGTTATCTCTGCCTACCAGACGCCCCACCAATGACCTCACTTCCAGTCCTG
This sequence comes from Polypterus senegalus, assembly GCF_016835505.1. Classification (NCBI taxonomy): domain Eukaryota; kingdom Metazoa; phylum Chordata; class Cladistia; order Polypteriformes; family Polypteridae; genus Polypterus; species Polypterus senegalus. Next base: position 144,854,900 of record NC_053163.1, on the reverse strand, counting down.
GCGCCCAGACTAGTGTCGCTTCCGGTTTCTGGCTCTTGAGGACGTCACGTCCGTCTTTTGGCCTATAAAGCCGCCATCTTTTCCAGTCAAGTCGACTCAGGACTCGAAACGAGGCACACGACTGCCTTATACAAAGCCATTTGCAGCCAAGGACAATATATGGGTGGTTGCCCCAAACCTTTTTGTGTGTGTCGAGGCTGTTCTTTTCACGTATGCGTATATCAACTTCCTTAAAACATCAAGGGGGGGATGCACCTCCTTATAATATCCATATATCCGCATTGTGAAAACTCCAAGGTGGGGGTGACAATTCTTATAATGTGTGTACGTTACCCTACACACTCTGACCCCCAAAGGTCATGCAATATGACAACTTCCCCATTGGAATATAACAAAGTATATCAAATCAAATAAAAAAAATCTGTGTTCTTGAAACTGTTAGGGGGGATGCTTCTCCTTGTAGTATGTGTATATCTGTGTCATCGAAACTGAGAATGGGGGGCTGCTTATCCTTAAAATATGCGTATATCCGTGTTGTCGAAACTCCGAGGGGGAGCGCACCTCAATATCCACTTTCTCGAAACTGCGAAGGGGGACGTACCTCCTTAAAATATACTTATATCCACTTTCTCGAAAACTGCGAAGGGGGACGTACCTCTTTAAAATATGCATATATTCACGTTGTTGAAACTCTGAAGGGGAGTGCACCTCATTATAATATGCTCATATCTGTGTCGTCGAAACTCTGAGGGGGGACGCACCTCATTATAATATGCTTATATCCACTTTCTCGAAACTGCGAAGGGGGACGTACCTCCTTAAAGTATACATATATTCACACTGTCGAAACTCCGAAGGGGGACGCTCCTCCTTATATTTGTATATCAGCGCGCTTGAAACTTGATTAAGAAATTATACACCTTGGACAGCCCCTGGTGGATCCGGTGGTTACTGTGGTTGTCTCTAACCCCAGTCGAGTAAAGTGTGGCAGAACGTGTGTATTGCGGGATGGGGAGACAAAGCAGCTAGCAGCCAGGGGAGGGACGGGGGGTGACAGGGGGGCTTGGGGTTATCAGTAATTAGCTTTGGTATCATTTTGTTACCCGTACTAAGGTGTGAAAGCTTTTCTCTGTACCAAAGTGACAATTGTAGTATTGGTCCCACGATACTCCCGAGTCTCCACTGACTTTATTCGCTCAAGATTGTCCAGATTTTGTGACCTCTAACTCCAGTATCTCATTTGACTCCCCCCCCCCAACCCAAATCCTTTACTTTCCAAGTTCTTTTAACCCACAGCTGCCCTGCCTCTTTTGACTTTAAGCCTGGACTCTCCAATATGATGTCGTCGTTGGCCTATAAATCCCCGGTCAGAGTTTGACTTTGTTAATGAACGGCTCCCCACATCCTATCTACCACATTAACCGAGGGCTCTCCAAGTTCTTTCAAGTCATCTAAACCCGGTGGCACATTCCACAACTTCAAGCCGGACGGGATGTCAAACTTGACAACTGGAATTGCTGAGCTCATCGTCTGATCACACCACTGCAAAACTGCAGGGCATGGCAGCTCAGTCAACTGCATGATGGCTTTCCAGCACAGCTGGACATTTCAAAGGGTCACACGCTCTCCCATTTTCCTGACATATTGTGCTGCCAACAGAGCTGGTGGCCATGCAGAGGTTTTGCGGGTATAGAGAGTCGAGCCTTTTTTCATTCTGTTTAAGTACATGAAACACGCACAGTCCAAAACATCGTGCTCATTACTCCTCATAACTACTTTTCTTGTTTTAGACTCCTGGTCGATTGCTCACTGGTTCAACTCTCCCACACCACCAAATTATGACTTCAAACAAAGTTTGATTTTGTCAGGGCAAGTCACGCACTGGTTGGACTGAGTGGCTGAAGGTGTTAGACTACACTAATGGTGGACACCTCTAACTTAGTAAGGCTATCAAAATGAAGTATGTGGCTTAATGTAACCCATGACTTTCTATACGCTTTCGACTTTCTTACAATTCCTCAGCCTCAAATGACTCCGATTTCCACACCTACAAAAAAGACCATGTCACGTCTGAGGACTCTTTCAATGATTTTCAGTCAGAGTTTTCATTTATCTTTGTGAATTGGAGGCAGTCGGTGGTGCACTCCTGTGAGGCAGTCGTGTAATGTGAGATACCCAGCAACTCAGTCCCACTAGTCCATGACTCCACGACAAAATCAAATGGGTTGTAGTGGCCACAAACGACGAGTGCTCATCCAGAAGTAGCGATGAGGAATAAGAAAGGAAATGTACTCGGTACTCAAATGTGGCACTCGGTGCCACGGCCCACCTGGCAAGTTGTTTGCCTGCCTGTGGTAAAGTCATCCCTGATGGAGGATCACAGGAATCATGGGAAAAAGGGGTCCTTTCATCGGATTGGCTGGCCGAGCAACGTTTCAGCCGTGGACTGGCCAAATGGGGAGGCAGCTTGATGGATGAGGTCTCCAGGACTCTAAAAATATCCAAATCTTATTAAGTGATATCATCTGCTGTTAAATTCTGCTCCGTACTTCTAAAATTTGTATTATTATGCTGTATTGAGGATTTGTTCTGTTCTGTGTATTGTATTGTATTGACCCTCTTTCTTTTGACACCCACTGCACGCCCAACCTACCTGGAAAGGGGTCTCTCTTTGAACTGCCTTTCCCAAGGTTTCTTCCATTTTTCCCTACAAGGTTTTTTTTTGGGAGTTTTCTCAGAGAGTCAAGGCTGGGGGGCTGTCAAGAGGCAGGGTCTGTTAAAGCCCATTGCGGCACTTCCTGTGTGATTTTGGGCTAGACAAAAATAAACTGTATTGTATTGTATTGTAAATGCAGGACCTTTGGTCCTTACAAAGAGAAGCTCGTCTGTTTGAATGTGCTGTGTTTTCTGTATCACAACAGAATGGAATAAAGGAAAAAACAAAGCGAAGAGATTGTAATGTGCCTGTCAACCAACTGTACAGCACCAGTTCTGTCAGGCAGTACGTCATATTGGCTGTCGGAGAAAGGGGTGAGCGGCACTGTGTGCTGGAAAGTCGTCACACGGTCTCAGAATTTAACATGCTCAGTGATTTCCCGTCATGTGAAAACAAGATCAGCAACTGCAGTCGGCTTTAGCTGACTGTGTGATCAAAATTGTACATTTTGAAAGTATGCCAGGCTCGCGTCAACCAATAGCATGCTGCCCGACAGAGCCAGCACCCGGGTAAAGTCTTTACAGATATGGCGAGTTTAGCCGCAAACTCTGCCCCTTTTTGTTGTTGTATGTGAAACACGAGACATCAGATACATAAGCCTCTCTTTTGTTTGCAGTCCAGACCACCCGCGCTCCACATTCCTCCAGGCTGCATTCTACTTCAGGCCAAGTGCTGCACGCAACACACACACACACACGGGCACACACGCACGCACATACGGGCACACACGCACACCTATGGGCACACACACACACCTACGGGCACACACACACACCTACCCACACCTATCTGCCCCTACGACTTAAGACAAAGTTTGATTTTGGTGGGACGAGATGAACTGAGTTGCTGAGGATGCCAGACTACATGAATGCTAGTCACAGAAGTGCGCTGCTACTGCATCCAACTCACTAGGACTACTTATAATGTCAGGTTATATAGCGCCTTGATGTGTGGAGTACAAGTCACAGGAGGTTCTGCTCAAGCTTTATAACACACCGGTGAGGCCTCATCTGGAGTCCTGGGTGCAGTTTTGGTCTCCAGGCTACAAAAAGGACATAACAGCACTTGAGAAGGTCCAGAGAAGAGCAACAGGGCTGAGTCCAGGGCTACAGGGGATGAGTTAGGAGGAAAGATTAAAAGAGCTGAGCCTTTACAAAGATTAAGAGGAGATCTGTATGAAGATAGATGGCTTTGAAAATTGGAAATGCTTTTCAAATGGTAGTGTTTAAGGCTCCTCCATTTTGTGCAGCACACTTTATTAGAGATGTGCCATCAAAGTGGAGCATACAATATTATTTATCTTGACTTTTAGAAAGCATTCGATAAGGTCCCATATGATAGTTGGGCATCATACTAGAAGAGAGGTGGGAGTTCAGGGTGTGGTGTGCAGAATTGGCTCAGACACAGGAAGCAGAGGGTGATGGAGTGAGGAACCAAATCAGAACTGGGTGATGTTAAGAGTGGTGACCAGCAGGGGGCAGTGCAGGGGCCGCTGCTGTTTTTAATAAATATAAGTGACTTGGATAGGAAAATAAATAACAAGCTGGTTAAGCTTTCAGATGATCCCAAGCTCGATGGATTGGCAGATAATCGAGAATCCATTGAATCATCAGGCTTGGGCAGATTTGTGATTGATGAAATTTAATGTCAGTAAATGTACAGTATTATACATAGGAAATAAAAATATGAGGTGTGAATACACAATGGGCGGTCAGAAAATCGAGAGTACATCTTATGAGAAGGACTTAGGAGTTGTGGTGGACGCCAAGCTATCGACTGCCACACACTGTTCAGAATTCATTAAGAAGGCTAACAGGCTGTCAGGTTATATAGCGCCTACAAGTCACAGGAGGTTCTGCTCAACCTTTATAACACACTGGTGAGGCCTCATATGGAGTCCTGTGTGCAGTTTGGGTCTCCGGGCTACAAAAATGACATAACAGCACAAGAAAAAGGTCCAGAGAAGAGCGACAGGGTTGAGTCCACGGATATAGGGGATGAGTTATGAGGAAAGATTAAAAGAGCTGAGCCTTTTCAGTTGAAGCCAATGGAGAATAAGAGAAGACATGAATGAAGTGTTTAAAATTATGAAAGGAATTAGTCCAGTGGATCGAGACGGAGACTTTAAAATGAGTTCAAGAACACGGAGACACAGTTGGAAACTTGTTAAGGGTAAATTTCACACAAACATTAGGAAGTTTTTCTTCACACAGAGAGCCACAGACACTTGGAATAAGTGACCAAGTAGTGTGGCAGACAATAGGACCTTAGGGATCTTCAGAAGTTGACTTGATGTTATTTTGGAGTAATTACGTGGACTGGACTGGCAGCCTCTGTTGGGCTGAATGGCCTGTTTTCATCTACTGTAAGTCTTTCTAATGTTGTAATATCTCAATGAAAATTTCCTGGAGGAATAAAGTGTAGCACATTTCTACAACATGAATCCACCAAGTGACAATTTGTTTCATGAATGATACACACACGGTATGTGGCAGACAGGAGGATTTTAGGGGCCTTCAAAACTTGACTTCAGTGGATAGGACTGGCAGGTTTTGTTGGGCTGAATGGCCTGTTCACATCCAGATTGTTTTAATGTTCTAATTGAATGAAAATCACTGGAAAAAGTCATGTAATGTGCCCGCGTCTTAACTCATGACTTCCTAACCGCGACTTTGATTCCTATCTCCATTAACTTGTGACTAATGGTTAAATGACGACTTCTCAACCTCTTTTGACTTTCTTTGGACCTTCAGACCCAGCTTGACTTTTCACTTCCCGTCTTCCACAAACTTGACTAACTTAGGACTCCGCAGATCGTGTTGACCATGCCTGCCATTTGTGGTCCTGATCTTCTCTAGCCTCCTTAAACCTTGATGACCACTGCCTCTTGAATGTCGTTATTGATTCCGAACTCTCTGGTGCCTTTCTGTAGCCTATATGGACTTGGCCGACTTTTGGTTTTGCACTCATTTCTCTGGTGGCTTTGTCTTTTGTTCCATCTGAGCTCTCGTAATTTGGGTAGCCCCTGATACCCCACTAATGCTATTTAGTTGATTTGTCGACGCTCACTTTTGTGATTGACTCTTTTCCCTCCAGTTCTTTTCTGTTGCCCTTGAGCTCTCTAGGCTTTGTTCACTTTGTCGTCCCAGATGTCAGAGCTCTGGTCCAACGCGTCTTGTACTTTTACAGTCTCCAAAGCACATGTCAGCTCAAAGCTCCGCAGGCTGCTCCTTGCACACTTACATTTCTGACTTCATGTCTCGTGTGTTTACGTCTCAGTGTCCCCGCCAGCTTTGGCTTTAATCTTGACAGAGCGACAGACAGTCACTGAGCTGACTTGGTTGATTTGCGGCTCCTTAACAGATGAACGGCCTCCTTGTCAAGGCCACAGATCAGTAAGTGCTTGGGTGCGGCTCAGGCTTTGACAGTCTTGACGTGATTGTCTGTGTTTTATGATTATCACTACTTCCCCATACCAAAGTCAGATTAATCAGGTTCCAGGCAGTGATTGCTGTGCTTTATTAAGATACTTATTTGTGTTTTTCTCCTTATAGCATGATGATATACCAATGTGACAGGTCATTGTTTCAGGTAAGGAATGCCATCTAAGCAGATTCTTGCCTTTTGGCTCTCCATCCAGGAATTGACAACTTTTCAAAAGTTCATACTTTTAGGTTCAGCACTTTTATGGTTTGCTTTTGAATCTTCTTATCCTGTAAAGAACTTCCCTATGGCCCATAATCTCTTCTGTATCCACGTGTATCCATTATCTGTGTTATTACACAGCCAAGGTCAACTTCTACCATAGTCCTGGAATTCCCTGCCCTACTCTTGACGTGACCTAATATCCACTCTGGGAGATTTCCAATATTTGCCTCAAGGATGTCCAGTGGAAGTCTCTCTCATTTTTTTTTTTGAGATTCTGCCTGTTAGTCACAAACCTGAACATCGCTGCCCCACTCTAATATTCATTCTGGGTAGACAACTAATCGTTATCCCCTTCAGGATTTAAAGGAGCAACTCTAAAGGCATGTTCACACCCAGTTTGTTTGGTGTGGTTTTTTTCGAACTCTTGTGCAATCTCCCTAAAAGTCTGGTTTGTTTAGGTAGACGTGAACATGCCAGTCACACTTTGGTGTGGACCAAAACAGCTGTACTGAGATTCTTTGGAAAGGAAGGTCTCAGTGTGGTACAAAGAGAACCGTGATGCAGTGTTGGTGAGGCATGAATGTGATCTGACATCGGACAGATCTGACTACACTAAATACCGTGCCTTATGTTGCTGCCTCCATCTAACATCGTGTGGTCCTGAGAATCCTGAGTGCTCTCACTTTGATGTGGGCAGCAGTAGCTCAGTCGGTAGAGCGGGTGGTCCAGCAATCGGAGGGTCGCAGGTTCGATCCTGGCTCCCGGCATGAGAATGCAGCTGTTGTGTCCTTGGGCAAGACACTTAACCTACCTTGCCTGCTGGTGGTGGTCGGAAGGATTGGTGGCGCCAGTGTTCGGCAGCCTCACTTCTGTCAGTGTGCCCCAGGGCAGCTGTGGCTACATAGTAGCTTATCATCACCAGCGTATGAATGTGTGTGTGAATGGGTGAATGACTGTTGTGTTGTAAAGCGCCTAGGGGGGTTCTTGAACTCTAGTTAGGCGCTATATCAAATACAGGCCATTTACCATTTACCATGTTCTGTGACTTGTCACGTTCGTATTACTGTGTTACCGAGTTGTGTTACCATTAGCTAATTACCAGTACCGTCTTGGCCTTAGTTACGATTAGAATTTTCAGTTCCCAAATGTGTGAAGGGAGGGCCTATGAGAAGGCTGTCGACTTCCTCCCCAGTGCACTTGTATCCAGAATTAACGCTCAACTAAGTTAACGCAATGCGGCTTATGTCTTGGGCAGTAAAAAAATTGACCCAGCTAGCTTGACTGCCCGTGCTATCCGATGTAGAACTGCCGAAATTCAGGCATGAAGCTGCCACAGTACGAGAGTCTACCAAATGTCGAGAGTATGCAAGCTCTTTATTATTTGATGAGATTCAAAATCTACCTGACCTCCGATTGCGTTCACGTACGCCATCCTGGACAGTAGGCCCAGCTTTGACTAGCAAGGGGTTCTGTTTGGACAAGAAGTGGAAACAAATTTGGACTGCAGCAAATACCGTTAATGCCCACCTCATCAATGATCTGTCTGCCCGAGTGCCTGGGTTTGAGTTAAAATGAGGCAAATGGGTACTACTGAGTAGAATTAGAACAGACCAAGGAAGGTGAGCTTACCTGAAGCACAAATGGGGCATCGTGTGACTGTGGAGCTGAGAGACGGACAATTCAGCACATATTACTGTAGACCAGGGGTGCCCAATGCGTCGATCGCGATCGACCGGTAGAAAAAAAAATTTTTGTAAACGTTAGTCTGTCATATATCCTCCCTATGGCATACAAGGCGGCCAGTCTGAGATCTCTTCTGTTCTAACACACTGGTCATCCCGCACGCACGATCAAATGCGTGAGCTTCTGCAAAACTCCGGCTATCTAAGTGATCTAGTTAGCCTTCTAATTTATATCGACTAAAGAAGGGATTGAAAAAAAAATGTTTGGGGAGGGTATGGGCTGGATGTGGAATTGGAAGAGGATGTTTTTTCTCACAATGTCACAATCGAAGTGCGTTTGTCTGATCTGTCAATCTAACATTGCTCTTCCAAAGAAGGAAAACGTGGAAAGGCACTTTCGAACTGTTCATAAAAACTACATTAGTCTCCATTTTAGCCTTTCGCCCGCTCTACCTGAGCATTTGTAACAACCGAAAAATGTTCTCCAGGGCCATATGTTTCTGAAAACACTGGCACATTGGCAGAGCAGTGTGGACGGGTGAAAACAAAGAGTTTTGACAACGCAGGCTGACTGCTTTTTAAAACGTCTCTGTACTGGCGCTGACGCGACTCCCGTTCTGTACACTCATGTATTACTCTCAGTAACAATTCCACTTCATCGTCACTGTTTTTGGATTCACCATCGCTGGTTTTTGTGTGTAAACACAAGCTTCAGATGAATCTATATAACTATATAATAGATAGATAGATAGATAGGAAAGGCACTATATAATAGATAATAGATAGGAAAGGCACTATATAATAGATAGATAGGAAAGGCACTATATAATAGATAGATAGGAAAGGCACTATATAATAGATAATAGATAGATAGGAAAGGCACTATATAATAGATAGATAATAGATAGATAGGAAAGGCACTATATAATAGATAGATAGGAAAGGCACTATATAATAGATAGGAAAGGCACTATATAATAGATAATAGATAGATAGGAAAGGCACTATATAATAGATAGATAGATAGATAGATAGGAAATCACTATATAATAGATAGATAATAGATAGGAAAGGCACTATATAATAGATAGATAGATAGATAGGAAAGGCACTATATAATAGATAGATAGGAAAGGCACTATATAATAGATAGGAAAGGCACTATATAATAGATAGATAGATAGGAAAGGCACTATATAATAGATAGATAGGAAAGGCACTATATAATAGATAGGAAAGGCACTATATAATAGATAATAGATAGATAGGAAATGCACTATATAATAGATAGATAGATAGATAGATAGGAAAGGCACTATATAATAGATAGATAGATAGATAGGAAAGGCACTATATAATAGATAGATAGGAAAGGCACTATATAATAGATAGGAAAGGCACTATATAATAGATAGATAGGAAAGGCACTATATAATAGATAGATAGATAGGAAAGGCACTATATAATAGATAGGAAAGGCACTATATAATAGATAATAGATAGATAGGAAAGGCACTATATAATAGATAGATAGATAGATAGGAAAGGCACTATATAATAGATAGATAGATAGGAAAGGCACTATATAATAGATAATAGATAGATAATGAAAGGCACTTAACACTTCCTCTTAAGGTTTCTGCTGATACATGTGTGCCCGGTGTAGGCGAGCAGCTATTTTATTATATATACATTTTCAAGTTCTTTACTGTTAGTAAACTTTAGATACTTTAAGTACTAGGGTGTTGTACCGTGTTAGCCATTATGAATGTAGAGAAAAGCCAAGCAAAATGCCACCTTTTATTGGCTAACTAAAAGATTACAATATGCAAGCTTTCGAGGCAACTCGGGCCCCTTCTTCAGGCAAGATGTAATCAAAGCTTGCATATTGTAATCTTTTTAGTTAGCCAATACAAGGTGGCATTTTGCTTGGCTTTTCTCTACAGAGATACTTTAGTAATCGATGCGAAACAGAGACACCATTTTTACATGAGACATAGTGGTGTGAACGTCATCTGTGTCACCAGCTGCCACAGCTTCTTTAATGTGCTCTCAGCCCTTATGGTGGTCCTCTTTTGTCATCCCTCCCTTTTTTTTGTAATTGTTTGGCCATTTTGAATTTTGGTTTATTAAGGTACTGACTTGTACCTTTGGGATTTTGTGTACTAAGTGTTTGGCTTTTTACTTAGCCTTAGTTGAGTGTGTTTTGGGGCGGCACGGTGGCGCAGTGGTAGCGCTGCTGCCTCGCAGTTAGGAGACCTGGGTTTGCATGTTCTCCCCGTGTCTGCGTGGGTTTCCTCCCACAGTCCAAAGACATGCAGGTTAGGTGGATTGGTGATTCTAAATTGGCCTTGTCGTGTGTGCTTGGTGTGTGTGTGTGTGTCCTGCGGTGGGTTGGCACCCTGCCCAGGATTGGTTCCTGCCTTGTGCCCTGTGTTGGCTGGGATTGGCTCCAGCAGACCCCCGTGACCCTGTGTTTGGATTCGGCGGGTTAGAAAATGGATGAGTGTGTTTTGCTTGTCTTTTGAAGAAACTATCTTTGTTCACTTCTTTGGCTCTTTAACTTCATAAATTAAATAGTAAAAGTTGTGTGTTGTAAGGTAAGCGGTTTTTGGCAGTTGAGGCCCTCACCGTTTTCTCTCACCCTTTCTCTATTCTGGCGCGGCCTGAGCGTCTCCATTCCACCCCAAGATTTCTGGCAGCCAGTTCATATTAAATACCATCGTATTTTATATTTTATTCAAGTCATATATTTTAAAACGGGAGGTGTTCCTTTACAATTTCTCTTCTGATCCGACAGTCCGTGTCAATCTAATTCCCAGATGGAGTCAGGACGGCCATCTCCTTCTCAGGAGGACTCTGGCCTGCTCTCCACCCTCCTGCGTTACTATTTGAGTTGTCTCTTATTAATTACTTCTCTTGGCAGGCATGGTAGTTTAACCTTATTCTAAATTCTGAAGAATCTCCTCCTACTTGGAAGTTTTTACGTCCAGACGGACATCTGCTTTTTTTTTCTCGTTTCCTTATTGACATAAAGAGGCACTTCCCTTTTGACTTCTCTCATTTTCGGGTTCTCATTTCCTTTTACCACATTAGTTTTGGAGAAACTGTCTTGTGACAATGACTTTAATCCACCATATGTCCTGGTAGACAGCCCACCTCAACTCCTACTATGGCTTAAAGGGCCCACCCACCATCAGACTTAAATTATACTGAACAACTACCACAAAATAAAATACTATTCCATACTCAAAGCAGTCCTGACCATTTTATTAAGCTTGTCATGATTTGGGGTTTTCCTATAATTTTATGTGCCTTTTCAGAGAGGTTTCCTGAAAGAAAAGACAAATAGCTAAGGATCTTTTGATTCACGGATTTCCAATAAGAATTTCGGTTGCTTCCATAAAATTTTATTTAAATGATAAATGACTATTGTTCTGTCTTTCCTGTGATGTCCTTTTCTTTTTGTGGGTGCTGCATTACTAGGGTAAGGACCTGCTAGCGAGTGGCTGTGACATCATGGGGTTGAGGGGCTATAAAAGCCACAATGAACACTTTCTATTCATCTGAGCTTGTGCATAAAAACAAAAGATTAGCGAGCGTTTATTTTGTTGGTTTTCTATGGCTGGTAAACTATTCCTGCTTGAAGTGTTTTCAACAATGGCCTAGGGTATTGATTTTGACTTAATGACGGTGATTAGTTGCTTGTCTTTTGGTTCACATCCCTTCTTGTGGTCCTTTGTTTAAAAATTCTCGGTCACCTTCATGGTGTCAGAATAAAAGGCAGAAAGCTCACCTTCTCGATCTTAACTTTCATTTATGTGTGTTAAGATTTGTCCTATTTCTCTGCCCTCTTTTCAAGTTTCTGTTTTCCCACACTACTGTGTTGTTGCCCCCTTTCTTCTTGTGTTTATATTTTTTCCCCAAGTTGCTTACTCTCGTCTTTGTGGCTTGGCAATAGCAATTAAAACAAATCGACAATTCTAACTCTCAGGTCTTCTTGTCAATTGGGAGCCCATATTCCTTATACTGTATAAGCGCTGCCTTAGGCCCGCTGCAGTGGCATCAACCTACTGTTGGGTCTTTCTACTCCCTGTCGCTCATTGTGGGCTGTTTTGGGTTATTTTGCCATCTTTGATGATTTAGTTACATTTTTTTGTCTTCTCTTTTACGACTTTGACTTTGTATTTCTTTCCTTTAGTAAAAACTGTCATACATTATTTGACACCCCTAATGTCCCGATTAGATTCACCTTTAGCTTGTAACCTTATTCTATTTGTTTTTTTTAGATAGGAAAGGCACTATATAATAGATAGATATATAATGAAAGGCACTATATAATAGATAGATAGATAATGAAAGGCACTATATAATAGATAGATAGATACATAGATAGGAAAGGCATATTATAATAGATAGGAAAGGCACTATATAATAGATAGATAGATAATGAAAGGCACTATATAATAGATAGATAGGAAAGGCACTATATAATAGATAGATACATAGATAGGAAAGTCATATTATAATAGATAGGTATTGCACTATATAATAGATAGATAGGAAAGGCACTATATAATAGATAGATAGATACATAGATAGGAAAGGCACTATATAATAGATAGATAATGAAAGGCACTATATAATAGATAATGAAAGGCACTATATAATAGATTAATAGATGATAGAAAGGCACTATATGATAGATAGATAGATAATGAAAGGCACTATATAATAGATTAATAGATGATAGAAAGGCACTATATGGGGTATGGTGAAGGAGCGTGTGGATAGCAGGGCAGTTTGTGATATCAATGACCTGAAGGACAGAATACGGACTGTGGTATCATTTATTCCGCACAAAATGCGTGTCCGGGATTTAAATGGTACTGTTGCTCCTTGGTTTTTGTGTGTCGAACAAGTTAAGACATGTCTGTAAATCATCTTGCACATATGAAGTACGTTTTGTGTATAAATTGTTTCCGCCATTCAAATGTTAACATCATTTTGACTCGCCCTGTATTTAGACTTTAAACTTGTGTGAACACTCTTGTGTACAGAACTCTGTGACTGCAACATGTTCTTTTTTGACAGACAGGAAAGTCATAATAGATAGATGGATGGATAGATAGATAGATAGATGAGAACTATATTATAGATAGATAAAAAGTAGCCAGGTCTTAGTCAGTTCATTAAGAGTTTCCGTTATTAATAAGAGAATATCAAATGTTACACTACTCTTGAAGAGTTATTTTTTCCTTTACGACTGTAATGTTGTTAGCGTGTTAATGGGTGTGCCATAATATGTTCACACTGATATGACCTTCCTGATTCCAAATTACGATAATCATCAAGCTGACTTATAAGGAATTCTTTCCATACGATCCACAATGTCTCGGTGATACCCTCTGGGGTGCGGACAGGACGGCCTCTCACTTGTTCTTCACAGCTCAATAGCTGTAGTACACAGTAGTACCCCACTTTTTCACCAACTGTGCATTTCACAGTCCCACTCACAATGGGACATTATTTTACAAACCCCTCGTGTGTCAGTACTGTATAGAGGAGCTTTTATGAACTTACAGAGCCATTATCAAAACGCGTGGTTTCCAATAAATTACAGCCTGTCTTCTCTTCAGCACACACACGCACACACGGAGAAGAACTAACACCTCCTGCCAGCTTCACGTGACTGTTTGTGTTTGCTCAGCTAGGGTGGGGCTCCTTAAACACGCTGTATTGAAAGCTGTACTTAACAGAGTAACATACCGAAGCCCTTTCAATGACACTTTTGCGGACCACTCTTTGAAAGCCACCGAACACTCTGACACACTCGCAGCCTTTCCTTTTGCTTCAGGCCCAGTCCCATTCACTCCTGAACTCCCAGGTTTCTTTTCACTCTTATCCTGTCTGTGCTATCCTGGCTTGTCACCACTCCTGAGTATCTGTCCTTCTCTCTGCAGGATGGCAAGACGGTGTGGACTTGTCTAAGAGGAAATACCCTGTACTTTTACGAGGACATCAAGAAACCCACAGTAAGTTGAGTATTCAGCTGAATTTAGTGGCCAGTTCATGAGGACGGGACACTTCTTTGCAAATGGCACCCTTGTCTGATCACAGATATCTACGTATGTTTGCCTTCACAGTACACTGAGAAACTGGAACTTGGGAACTTTGTGTCGCTCACCGAAAATCAAACCTTTGGCAAGAAAAATATGCCGCCAACCATGATGCTAAACCTGACAGACTGCAGTGTGAATCTGAAGGTGACTTCCCAATGTGGCAAGAGTTAATCACAACAGAGCCTGCTATGAACATTGGCTAAACTTCCATCATTCTTTCCTTGTCTTGCAGGCAACAAGTTTGGAGGCCCACAAGCAGTGGAAGGGATTCATCCTCTCTGTGGTGCAGGTAAACTTTATTGCTTATTCCCCGAACCCCCCAACTTGAGCAAACTTGGACTGACTGCTTTTGTAGGTTGTGGAAGCACCTCTTGATGCCAACATATCTGTCCGTGTGTGTATCATTCATGAAACAAATTGTCACTTGGTGGATTCATGTTGTAGAAATGTGCTACACTTTATTCCTCCAGGAAATTTTCATTGAGATACTACAACATTAGAAAGACTTACAGTAGATGAAAACAGGCCATTCAGCCCAACAGAGGCTGCCAGTCCAGTCCACGTAATTACTCCAAAATAACATCAAGTCAACTTCTGAAGATCCCTAAGGTCCTATTGTCTGCCACACTACTTGGTCACTTATTCCAAGTGTCTGTGGCTCTCTGTGTGAAGAAAAACTTCCTAATGTTTGTGTGAAATTTACCCTTAACAAGTTTCCAACTGTGTCTCCGTGTTCTCGAACTCATTTTAAAGTCTCCGTCTCGATCCACTGGACTAATTCCTTTCATAATTTTAAACACTTCATTCATGTCTTCTCTTAATCTCCATTAGCTTCAACTGAAAAGGCTCAGCTCTTTTAATCTTTCCTCATAACTCATCTCCTATATCCATGGACTCAGCCCTCTCGCTCTTCTCTGGAACTTTTTCTTGTGCTGTTATGTCATTTTTGTAGCCCGGAGACCCAAACTGCACACAGGACTCCAGATGAGGCCTCACCAGTGTGTTATAAAGCTTGAGCAGAACCTCCTGTGACTTGTACTCCACACATCAAGGCGCTATATAACCTGACAGCCTGTTAGCCTTCTTAATGAATTCTGAACAGTGTGTGGCAGTCGATAGCTTGGAGTCCACCACGACTCCTAAGTCCTTCTCATAAGATGTACTCTCGATTTTCTGACCGCCCATTGTGTATTCACACCTCATATTTTTATTTCCTATGTATAATACTGTACATTTACTGACATTAAATTTCATCAATCACAAATCTGCCCAAGCCTGATGATTCAATGGATTCTCGATTATCTGCCAATCCATCGAGCTTGGGATCATCTGAAAGCTTAACCAGCTTGTTATTTATTTTCCTATCCAAGTCACTTATATTTATTAAAAACAGCAGCGGCCCCTGCACTGCCCCCCTGCTGGTCACCACTCTTAACATCACCCAGTTCTGATTTGGTTCCTCACTCCATCACCCTCTGCTTCCTGTGTCTGAGCCAATTCTGCACACCACACCCTGAACTCCCACCTCTCTTCTAGTATGATGCCCAACTATCATATGGGACCTTATCAAATGCTTTCTAAAAGTCAAGATAAATAATATCGTATGCTCCACTTTGATGGCACATCTCTAATAAAGTGTGCTGCACAAAATGGAGGAGCCACAAACACTACCATTTGAAAAGCATTTGCAATCTTCAAAGCCATCTATCTTCATACAGAAACACCTTCTATGCACCTTCAATTACAGATGAATTTATCCTTTTACCTTGAGAGAGCTGAATTCAACATGTAATTTCCTTTATTGGTCTGATAGGTGTCGTTATACCAGCATGGACACTAACTGCTTGCTTTTTTACGACCTCTTCAAATAGCCTGTTGACAAAAAAAAAAAAAGAGAAGAAGTAACTGCTAAGATGTAATTAGTAACAGACCAGGACATGCACACGTCTTTGGACAAGGAAACTAAAAACAGGTTTCTGAAAATACCTGTGATTTGCTGTGAAAACGAGACGGCTAAACTGTTATTGTAGCCGGACACAAATGCACTGAACACTAAAGCACTCTTGTGCAATCTAAACCAACACCTTAAAACAGAGAACAAATCTGAGACGAGAAAGCTATGAATCACAATCTATCATGCCAGACCCAAAACGATTAAACTGCACTTGTTCACAGGTTAAATTCATAATCTCAGAACAAAGGGCTACTGTTGCGACTCTGGAATTCATAAGCGAGGCTTCATGATGTGAATCGCGATGTCTTTTGGGAGGTGGACCTCGGCAATCAGGCCAGACTTCTGGGCAACCTGCGCTGTGGGTCAGTCGTCTATTCCGACATACCCAGCGTCTCACTTCAGCTAGTCTACAATTTGCTTGCGATGTGTGGATGTCTTTAGTTGTAGGGGTGGGCTTCAGTGTAGACCAGAGCTGACAACCAACGAATGCTCATCTGGAAGTGCAACACATAAATGCAGCGACGAGGAATAAGGACCTCACAAACAGAAGAGAAGCTTGTCTGTCTGATATCTCATGTTTTATGTACCATGACAGAATGGAAAAAAGGAAAAAGGGTAGAGACTGCGGCTGAACTCGCCGAGCCTGTTGACCCTTTATACTGCACCGGCTCTATCATGCAGGCACAAAATGTGACACGCCCTTCGATTATTAGGCGTGTAGCTTGACATTAGTCAAAGGATGAGAGTGGCAACTGCAGCTGCCAAGCTAGACATATTCTATGGGTAGAAATCGTGTAATGCAACATCAGCTTAAGACACGGAAATCACCCGAATGTTATGTCATGCACGTGGACAAAATTGTTGGTACCCTTCAGTCAATGAAAGAAAAACTCAAAATGGTCACAGAAATAACTTTAATCTGACAAAAGTATTAATAAATAAAAATTCTATGAAATTTAACTAATAAAAGTCAGACATTGATTTTCAACCATGCTTCAACAGAATTATTTAAAAAAATAAACTCATGAAACAGGCCTGGACAAAAATGATGGTACTCCTAGAAAAGACTGAAAATAATGTGACCAAAGGGACATGTTAATCCAAGGTGTGTCCACTAATTAGCATCACAGGTGTCTACAATCTTGTAATCAGTCAGTGGACCTATATATAGGGCTCCAGGTAGTCACTGTGTTGTTTGGTGACATGGTGTGTACCACACTCAACATGGACCAGAGGAAGCGAAGGAAAGAGTTGTCTCAGGAGATTAGAAAGAAAATTATAGACAAGCATGTCAAAGGTAAAGGCTATAAGACCATCTCGAAGCAGCTTGATGTTCCTGTGACTACAGTTCCACATATTATTCAGAAATTTAAGATCCATGGGACTGTAGCCAACCTCCCTGGACGTGGCCGCAGGAGGAAAATTGATGACAAATCAAAGAGACGGATAATACGAATGGTAACAAAAGAGCCCAGAAAAACTTCTAAAGAGATCCAAGGTGAACTTCAAGCTCAAGGAACATCAGTGTCAGATCGCACCATCCGTCGTTGTTTGAGCCAAAGTGGACTTCATGGGAGACGACCAAGGAGGACACCATTGTTGAAAACAAATCATAAAAAGCCAGACTGGAATTTGCCAAACTACATGTGGACAAGCCACAAAGATTCTGGGAGAATGTCCTATGGACAGATGAGACAAAAATTGAACTTTTTGCCAAGGCACATCAGCTCTATGTTCACAGACGGAAAAATGAAGCATATCAAGAAAAGAACACTGTCCCTTCTGTGAAACATGGAGGAGGCTCTGTTATGTTCTGGGGCTGCTTTGCTGCATCTGGCACAGGGTGTCTTGAATCTGTGCAGGGTACAATGAAATCTCAAGACTATCAAGGGATTCTAGAGAGAAATGTGCTGGCCAGTGTCAGAAAGCTTGGTCTCAGTCGCAGGTCATGGGTCTTGCAACAGGACAATGACCCAAAACACACAGCTAAAAACACCCAAGAATGGCTAAGAGGAAAACATTGGACTATTCTAAAGTGGCCTTCTATGAGCCCTGACCTCAATCCTATTGAGCATCTTTGGAAAGAGCTGAAACATGCCGTCTGGAAAAGGCACCCTTCAAACCTGAGACAACTGGAGCAGTTTGCTCATGAGGAGTGGGCCAAAATACCTGCTGAGAAGTGCAGAAGTCTCATTGACAGTTACAGGAATCGTTTGATTGCAGTGATTGCCTCAAAAGGTTGTGCAACAAAATATTAAGTTAGGGGTACCATCATTTTTGTCCAGGCCTGTTTCATGAGTTTATTTCTGTTGAAGCATGGTTGAAAATCAATGTCTGACTTTCATTGGTTAAATTTCATAGAATTTTTATTTATTATTACTTTTGTCAGATTAAAGTTATTTCTGTGACCATTTTGAGTTTTTCTTTCATTGACTGAAGGGTACCAACAATTTTGTCCACGTGTGTTCTAACTCGTCTTTTCTGATCCTTACTCCCTTGTTGTTTTCAGTAATGATGAAAAAAAAAATTAAATCTTACATTTTTATAGAGATAGCAAAGTTGCTGACACAGTGGGCTTCTATGGGGACTACTGTTGAACAAACAATATCGGCACATCATATATAATGTGTTTTGAGGCAACAAACATGATATGTTGACTGAAACCGAGTTGTTCCTGCCGTTTTATTTCTGTTACAAGGATAAAACTAAACTATTCAACTAACGTCATGTTGCAGCCCAGTGCCTATTAATGTATCAATTACCCATTTACACAATTGGATTAGGTGCTGCAAAAACCTCCACAACTAATGAATAAATGGTTTATAAAAATACACAAATGATTGCAATTGTTTAAAACATCTACAATTCATGAATAACTGATTTGAAAACATGCAAAGTGTCAAAGCTGGCAAAAATTCTTGCAGTGTTACAAGCAAGCCGGAATATTAAATATCCAGATTTACAGGCTGTACAAGTCATGAGACACACACATGCATATTGTAACTAATATTTATAGATATTTGTCCCTAATCAGCTAGACATACAGTAAGTGAATGCAGTGTCAACATGAGTAAGGTGCTAACAAACGATACAAAAATGCCTTACTAACCATTTGTTAAATCATTAGGTTTAAAAGTACATTACGTAATGTATGAATTATCATCGAATAGCGTTTATAGCTATTTGAATGAACATGAACTAATCTTTTAAACATTGCTTCTTAATGCTTTATTAATGAAAGTTATTATAAAGTGCTACCAGGAATGCAGACCATAATTTTCTCCTTTAAATTAAAATGGACAGTGCTTGAGTTTGGACGGCGTGCTTGTTTGAAATGTAGCAGCTTACCACCTTTAACTGGAAAAATACAAAATACAAATGAATTTGAAACTGTTGCTTAGTAAACAATAGGCTTTTTTTTTTTATTTTAAAAAAAGATTTGTACCGTGTTTATTATTTGTTGCTGTGTATCATTTAGCAGAAGCTTTGGTAAGAAACCAGCACTACATAATTAAAATGGCAATCCATATTTCAGAATTGCACCTCAAGAGTTACAAATGTTTAGTTGATACGCTGCAGAAAAAAAACATACCTGTATAAACAGAGTAAATGTATATTTTAACAGCAAAAAGCCAAAGTGCAATTCATTTAAATTTATTACACACTATAAGTGCATGTATACAGGGTGGTCCAGATCTAATTATGCAATTTTCATTACGCTATAACTTATTCAGTTTATTACATAGAAACTCACCCAAAAAATCCCGGACCATCGAGAAGTGTGCGAACTGACGAGATGAAGAATCGTCTTCTCTCCGAACTGGAATCGTCCCCGCATAAATCAAAGTCATCGAGACGATCTGGATCGGCATCATTAGATCTGGACCACCCTGTATTTAGTTTTAAGCTGCAACGAATTGCCAGTATCAAGTCATTTATTGTGTGAGAACATATACATATTTTTTTTTGTTAGACAAATGGTGAAGACTACAGCTTTTGATGAAGCCTTCTTTCAGATTGGTACATTACAGAAGAAATT
This sequence comes from Polypterus senegalus, assembly GCF_016835505.1. Classification (NCBI taxonomy): domain Eukaryota; kingdom Metazoa; phylum Chordata; class Cladistia; order Polypteriformes; family Polypteridae; genus Polypterus; species Polypterus senegalus. The sequence continues at coordinate 144,834,739 of NC_053163.1, read as the reverse complement.
AAACACTATTACAACTTGCAGTTATGAGAAACATTTTCTTGTATTATGGATACATATTTTTGTACATAATTTATTAGTTAAATTATATATTTTAAGTAATTTTTGTTTACTGTAGCATTTTATCGTCACTGAACAATACTTTTGTTAATAAAAAATGAAGAACAGTTAACACCTGCGGTCTATAGTTTACTTATAAAAACACACTTTAACTTGGCTTTTATGCGTCTGGTTATGCAGAAGATTAGTGTAAGTTTTTTAAAGGGATAAAGAAAAAAAATTGGTATCCGAATCAGCCGATCAAGTAACATGAAATCTGCCTTAAAAACCTGATCGGAGCATCCCTACCAAAATGTGACATTTCTGCCTATGATGAAATTAACAGACAAAAATTAAAAATGCTTTAACTTTCAAAACAGTTAACTTAAACCTAATATGTTCCCAAGTGTTAAGTCATGCATACATTTTCCTTTTTTTTTTTATTATTATTATTTTTTTTTTTTTTTTAGCTGGAAGTACCCCGTTGCCTCACTCTTCTCCCAGGACAAATCCATGCCCTTCAAGATGTGGTGTTACAAGAGACAAAACGTCAGAACATGCTAAAACAGACATTCAAACCACCCGATACAGAAATGGAGAACAACTATGTGGATGTGCTCAACATTATGCCAAAGTGAGTTGACAACAGTGGCAATTTAAATGAAGCACATTCAGAACCACCTTACATTTGATTAATATGAAGCTTGTATAAAAGGACCAGCAGGTCAGGTCAGGGAGCAATACAGCGCGTTACTGTACCCACCACACAACAAAACAGCTAGAGGTCCTGGTTGGCAACCCCCAGGCAGACACCCGGTCCAGTCCCACCCTCCAGAAATGACCATCTATTTGCTGCGGCCAGGTGTTATAAGGGCATCCCCTTGGCCTGGCCAAGCCACTCGGGCACTCTACAATCGCGCCACATGGCTGCAGTGCCGTAACTGACGCCCCCTTCACAATGCAGGTCATGTGTCTCATTCGGGACTCCATGAGCAACCATCTGACACAAAGTCAAACCAGAGGTACCCAAGGATTCTCTGAACAGACACACGGTACTGAAGGAGTCCAGTCTTCGTCTTAAGTCACTGGATAGCGTCCATGTCTCACAATCATATAGCAAGACAGAAAGCACTAGGACTCTAAAGACTTGGACCTTCATCATTTTGCATAGATGTCGGGAGCGCCACACACTCCTGTCCAGTGACCTCATGGCCCCACCATGCTCTCCCAATCTGTCTACTGATTTGACAGGAACAGTCACCAGAGACATGAATGTCACGAATTAATAATAAAAAAAAGAAAGAAAGAAGCTGCCATAACCACATGACTACAGCAGGCATGTGATCACCCACAGGGACCCTCTAGACTTTTAGTACACACAGAGTTTTGGAAACACAAGTCTATTAAAGTCACCTCTGATTTGACAGGTGCTTCTACCAAGTGTCCCGTACAGAGGCGGAGAACCTGCTGCGTAGACATTCTCAATTTGGTAATCTGCTCCTTCGACCAAGCAATGACGGAATTTCCAAAGCCATCACCACATGCCTAGAGCACCAAGGGTAAGGAAGCATTAAAAAAAAAAAAACAGGCACTAGGGGGTGCTGTGAGCTAAAGTGAAATGTCAAAATGACTCTTACCAGACCGGTTCTGCTAGTAGACAAGCTCTTACCTCAGATATGCTACAATGTGAACATTTCTGCTCCCCCCATTTTAGGGCCACAAAAATGATGCACTATCTGGTCAAACCATCAGACGATGGCTTCATCCTTGATGTGATCCCACCGGTAAGATCACGTTCTTGACGTGTAAATCATCCACCTTTTCCAAGAATGCTTGTGACTTATTTGTAGCTTTGTATCCAACCTGTTCCACACAGATTGTCCGCAAGTCCCTACAGGACATCATTGATGCCTTTATTGAGAAGACAGAAAACACAACATTACCTCTGATCTTGGACCAAAGCTACGAGGACACAATCAGTATGTTGAAACTTTCACTATTCTCAAACGTAACATTTACAGAGAAGTTTACCTTCCCATCTGCAGCTATCCCCTTGGAGAGGGTCCTCAGCCCTAGCAGGACCCTTAATGCTTACTGTACCGTACATTCCTTCTTGGCAGGTTTTTTCAAGGCAGAAGAGGAAAGCGGTGAACATGTTTTGCAGAAAGCTACAGGGAGTTCTGTGCCCTTGGGTAATTACTGCATTTCTTCTTTTTACTCTTCTGGAATTGAGCTTCCAACTATTCCACAGAGCTGTTGATTCCTTTAGTTCATATTTCATCCCAACACTGCTCGCCAGTCCTACATCAACTTAATTATTCCAACTTTAGGCTGTTTTTTGAGGTGATAAGGGGGTACAACTTGATGTAACTAATTGGATGAAAGAAACTCTTTGACGTAGAGCAGGGGTGCCCACACTTTTTCGGCTTGCAAGCTACTTTTAAAATACCAGGTCAAAATGATCTACCTACGTTAAAATGTTTATATATATATATATATATATATATATATATATATATATATATATATATATATATACACACACACACACACACACTCATATACTTTATATATAAAATATATGTTGGCATACCTTGCCTTATGGCACAATAACAATTCAATACATTTACGGTCACTACGGTATTTGGACTTAATAATCATATAGGAAAAGACTGACTTGCGTAAATAAATGCAGCTGAATAATGCAGTCAAGGAGGTAGCACATTTCCTCACGGTTGGGTACTTTTCCTCTGTGAGTAAGTTCCAAAACTGTCCAGGAGCCCCAGACTTCAGCTGAATGTCATCCTGTAGTGTCAAAAGAGTTTTAGATGAAACAGTGACTGAGTCACCCTCAACATGTTCCCTAAATGGATAGCACTTACATGTAGCGATTGGCTCAAGTAACGCCGAGTCTTGAAACCGTCTGTCAAAGTCTGACGATTTTCAATCTGCTCTGTGTAGCGGATGCTGTCAAGCTGCGCACAGGCCTTCCATTGCGTCTCCAGCTCTGACGCGAGGTTTTCGATGTTCCCCAAATCAAGACGCTGCAGCTTTGAGGACAGATGTTGCATTTTTCGTTTGAAAGCATTAACTGAGCTAATCATATTGACCGTGGTTTTGTCTTTTCCTTGCAGCTGTAAATTAAGCTCATTTAACATGTTGGTCAGATCGGTAAAAAATGGCAAGTCTAGCAGGCATTGATCGTCATTAAGGTGCTTGTATTCTGCATGTTTAATGACAAGGAGAAGCTCCTTTATCTCAGGCCAGGGGTCTCAAAATCTTCCCCTAGCCATCTGCCTCAACGAAGACATCTTTTATCATCTCTCCATCTTGGAAGGACTTCTTATGCTTAACGATCGAGTGACTCACCTGGAACGATGCTTCGGTGTGTCTGCCTTTGCTTCTGAATTCAGCCCAGTGAAAAATGACGGCTCTCCGATTAACTGCGATTTTACTTCCCTCACCTTTTTCTTTCTCAGATTGCTTTTCAGAAGGAAGTCAGTTTCGTAGTTTTTATGAACAGTTCGAAAGTGCCTTTCCACTTTTTCCTTCTTTGGAATATCAATGATAGATTGACAGATCAGACAAACGCACTTCGATTGTGAGGAAAAAATTCCTCTTCCAATTCCACATGTTCAGCCCACCCCTACCAATTTTTTTTTCATACCCCTTCTTTAGTCGATATAAACTGGAAGGCTAACTAGATCACTTAGATAGTCGGAGTTTTACAGTAACTCACACATTTGATTGTGCGTGCGGGATGATCAGCGTGTTAGAAGAAAAGAGATCTCAGACTGGCCGCCCTGTATGTCAATCAAGTGGCAAATGCCATAGGGAGGATACGAGAGACTAACATCTAAAAAAAATTTTTTGAATGCAACCCGATCTACCTGCACTACCTTTCCGATCTACCGGTCGATCTCGATCGATGATGTAGAGGGACAGAATGAGAGGTGGGTATGATAGAGAAAGAGGCCCCCATAAAAACAGAGAAATGAAACACCCCATTCTGTTTGGTCCACATATCCCATACCAAGTAGGTTCCCCACTTTCCTTCTAAACAGTCTGAATTCTTTCAGTGTGCAGGTTCAGAATGTCACTGGAAACATACAGTACCTTTGTAATTATGGACTCGAAAGCATCACACAGTTTCTGTGGATTTTTATGTACATATTTGGGCCGCGAGTTTCTCATTCCACCTCACCCCACAGGTGTTCTACTGGGTCGAGATCAGGGGATTGTGTGGGCCTTTGGGCTAAACTGAAGTCACAAATCAACATGAGATGATGCCTGTTTTATGATATGGCATATTACTGATCTGAAAGGGGCAAGACAGTAGCCATAAAAGGATAGAAATGGTCAGTGACGATGCCTAGGTACACATTGGCGTTCAGATGACACTGAGGTGGTACTTAAGAGGCCTAATGTGTTCCAAGAAAACATTCTCCACTCATAAGCCAGTATCAGTTATAAAAGTCATTAAGAGTTTCCATGAATTCATGCGGTTTAATAGTAGCAGTGGTACTAGTTAATGCTAAATCCTGTGGCTACCATCTACATTGTTGACTCATCAGATGAGGTGACATTTTTACAATCTTCGGTTATGTGGTTTTGGGATCATGTACATCCCTGACATAGCGTGACGGACAGGAGTACCACCTTGCATGGTTTTTATTAAAGGTCCGAAACACTGTGTGTTCAGAAATACCCTCGTGAACATGCTTGTCATAAAATGCTGCTATTTGAGTGAGTGTGGTGGCTCGGAGGCTAAGGATCTGTGCTGGTATCTGGAAGGTTGGGGAAATGTACAGTAGCTGACCCTGCTCACTGACCCCAAGGGGAATGAGATGACTACATTTTGTTGTACCTATATAATGACAATAAAGTTGAATCATTTCTACTAATTTGAATAATTATGGTCATTCCTGTTTGACCTACAAAATTCACCCATTGAAGTGACACAAACTGAATGGTTTATTTACTGATTGCACCATTTTCTGTAAACTTGAGTGCAATACAAAAAACACAATCCAGGAGATCAGCTTAGCTCACCAGTCTTAGCCTTTCTGATGTCTGTCCAAACAACATTGAAACCTCCTGAGCAGGTTCTTATGTTAAATATTGTGAGTGCAGCGCCCCACGATTGGCTGTTTGTGTTGATAAATCCATATGTCGGCCTTTCAGTGTGTATAACTCTGTTCACGTACTGGGGTGGCCATGGCAATGAAGTGGTCAGCGCTAATGTCCTCCAGCTCTACTCTGACCAAGATTTGGTTCCCAGCCTGTTTTTTTGTATCCATTATCTGTGCGATGTTTCGTTTTTCTCTTTATCTATATTAGGATAACTGGTGGCTCTAATTTGGCTCAATGTGTGCGAGCATGTCCTGCTTAGAGAGGGGTGCCAAACCCAAGGCTGGTTCCTACCTTGTACCAAAAAACTACTAGGACAGACTCTGACTCTACCTTTTAATGCAAATTTGGATTATTTAGGTTCATAAAACAGACAACTAGGGTCTACCTAAAATGTAATGCATCTCTGATTGGTACAGATTGCTTTTAACGCACCTCACATTGATATATATATAAGTAGGGAAATAGGGCTTACTATTCAAGAGCTTGGGAAGAAAGCTGCCTGAGCAGATGGGCAGAGCTGAGTCTCAGTGACCCCAAACTTATTTCTTTGTTGTTACCCACTGCCTCTAATTCAGATTCCCACTAACTATACTACAGCTTCTCCTCAGGACTTTTTCCCACAAGGTTTCATAAAGTGGGAGCAAGAAAGAACTTTGGATGAGGTTATTTGCATTTTCTGTTTGAGATGGCAAATTCTTCCTGTTGGTTGAACATTCAGGTTCACTCTGTACATACTACAGTATTCTAATACCACTTAACAGATATCAACCATGATTATATTTTTCCTTTATTACGATACTTTTCCTAAAAATTGTAAGTAAAAAGAAGGCAAACTATCCAAGTCATTTTGATTTTTTTCACCAGCTATATTTTAGTATAATTGACAGGAAGCTTACTGTGCATAAGTAACCTGTGTTGTAGATAATGCTGTTATTTCTCTGCTAACCACCAGAGGGCATATGAGTTGATATGTGGCTGAGGTTAGTAGGCTCAAGTAGAATTCATCAAACTGTCCTGTAGTTCCTATAAGTGTGAAATCACTCAAGTGGTTGACGGCAGGTGTTGCCACAAATGTCACAGTAAAAACAGCAGCTTCCAGAACTGTGACAAATGTGGACTGCTGATGATCTGTTGGACTTGCATCCTGACAGTGCAAACAGAACTGGGGGCAAAGTACAATATGTTCTGTGGAGAAAAGTTGACCGATTAGGATGGCTAATGCAATACACTTGAAGGTACCACACTGCTCACTGGCAGATGTTCTGCAGAAAGAGTGCACAGTAAGCAGCACACACATGTTGCCACGTTACAGCATTCAGTTCGTGTACGTAGTGATGGGAAGTTCGGATCATTTTACCGACTCGGACCTTTGAGTCTCGTTCAGCAAAATGAACGAATCATTTTTCGAGTCATTTCGTTCAATTCTCTTTCCGGCTCAGACTGCATAGGTTAAGCTTATGGGGCTGTCACGTGATGAACGAACGACTCAAACCCGAAGACTCGAGAGATGAACTAATCAATTCTGTCTCCGGCTCAGACTGAGTTGGTTAAGCTTATGGGGCTGTCACGTGATGAACGAACGACTCGAAAAACCCGAAGACTCGAAACGGGTGAATCAATTCCAATACAGAAACTATAGGAAGTTGCGCAAATGCGCATGCGCGACTGAATGAATCACTCCTACGAGACGACTCGTTCTTCCCGAGTCACATTAAAGATTCGTTCAAAATGAGCGAATCGTTCAAGAACGACCCATCACTAGTACCCAGTCATGGTGGAGCCCAATGGACGGTCCACAGTACTGACCATGTCTTTAATGGAGCTGGAGCTGCTAGACTGTAGAGCTTTAAACGTGCAGCTCCACAACAGCTATGGAAGCAGTGAGGTGGATCATCACCATCAACCTCACATCCATCTCCAGTAAACCTCTCTAACTCTGGCAAGGAGGTTAAGAGAATCTTCTTGAAGATACTTTCATGGACAAAAAAATCCAAGGAGCATGAAAGCCCTCATGAAATCAAATTATTCAAATATGTTGTATGATCGACTATAAACTGGTCCTGTTGTATATCTATGCCAACTTTTATTTTACTGTTTTATTTACTACTTTCAAGCACATTCACATTAAAAAAATGTGTCTGTCTCAACAAAATCCTTACACTATGAATCGACTAAACACTTAACATTTTTTTGCCAATTGGATTCCCTCACTGATTTCTTGTTAATAATTAGTCAGAATATCGCCATAACATCTCTTTTTAATGTATAAATCTTTTCTTAATGTATAGCACTAATTCCACTGAAACAGCTAGTATCGTATTATGAGAAATGCAAAGTCTCATTTGCAGACTAAAGCCAGCTCCCTTGAACTTTCTTTTTTGTGACACAAGTGTCTGCAAAAAAAAAAAAAAAAGATGGTCAGTATGCTTTGGATGAAGTCCATCCATCCATCTTCCAACCCGTTGAATCCGAACACAGGGTCACGGGAGTCTGCTGGAGCAAATCCCAGCCAACACAGGACGCAAGGCAGGGCGCCAACCCACCGCAGGACACACACAAACACACCCACACCCCAAGCACACACTAGGGACAATTTAGAATCGCCAATCCACCTAACCTGCAAGTCTTTGGACTGTGGGAGGAAACCCACACAGACACGGGGAGAACATGCAAACTCCACACAGGGAGGACCCGGGAAGCGAACCCGGGTCTCCAAACTGCGAGGCAGCAGCGCTACCCACTGCACCACCGTGCCGCCCTTGGATGCCAAATTCATCAATCCATTTTCTAAAGTCAGTTTACACATATGATAGGGACATAAGGTAGCAATCCTTTCTGTAGGGGGCACTAGTCTAATGCAGGATGGGCTCTCTCCTAGGCGTATAGGGTTTTATTATCACATGTACAGAGTGCAGTGAAGCTCTAGCTCTCATGTGCTAATCAACAGGCAATACAGCACTGCCTTCTGGCACTATGATCAATGAATAGAACAGTCTTACCTCAATACTTCTGTCTTCTTTCCTTACATAACTATCATACTTAAAAAAAAAAAAATCTTGTCTTCCTTACCTGAAAAATGTCAAAACAATATCAGGGTTAAAGTCTACAATTCGAAACTGGTTTTAAGAATTAGAAGAATGAGAGGGGGAGACAAAATAGTTTTACTGAAATCTAAGAATTTCATGTGCTGAATGCAGTATGCGACAATATCACAGTAGCTTTAAAATTATATTTAAATGAGGCGCCAATAAAGTCTGGTGGTTTTTGTTTGTAATCAAACAAGGCCAAGAACAACAAGAAAACTCGTATTAGGTCAAGTACTCTGAAGAATACTTCATTGGAGTGTAAGAGAAGACTAGAGTTATGCAGTTGTGTGCAAATGAATGGTGGGTAAGAGTGCAGGCTGAGCTCATGTGGTGGATGGTGCAGGTGTTGTTGGAGTTGGGAGTCTACAGTGAGAGCAAGCAAACTCCACACAAACAAGTCACATTAAATGAAATCGACTGTGCTGCAAGAACGTTCAGGCTACGTTCACAATACCACATTCTCATTTGAAAATGGCATTTTTAAAGAAAAAACGATCTCCGTTCACATTGGCACCTTCACAATGTTTATGAAGGTATCTCCAACCACACGAACACAAACAAAACGCATATAGTGCGATGTAGACGATCGCCAACACCAGTGAAATATCCTTGAAGGGATGGTAACACTGCCAGCCATGAGATTTACTGTAATCTGAGAACTGTACCAACTGGTATATTTTTTGTCTTCTGCGCATGTATATAGCACTCAAACTGCACAAAACACAATATATATATATATATGCATACAGGTCAATCAACACAACAAGCACCATGGAAATCACCTCCTCCGTGTGGTAAGTTGGACCAGTCAAGAGAATGAGAGGTTGTAGTGAACAGGGTGCGACCAGGGAAGTGCTATGTGATAAGCACAGACATAGCAGAGTCTCCATTTTTGATAGTTTTCATTCTCAACTGTCCACATTACAACACCAAGCTGACATTTCCAGAAGTATACAGCTCTGGAGAACCTTTATAAAAAAAAAAAAAAGGGGGTTCAAAATTCCGGGGTAGTGTGGACGAAAGGTAAAATTGCGGACCAATGTCAGCGTTTTTAAATGAAAACACAGTAGTGTGGATGAAGCCTCAGTCCTGCACTCGTCCATCCTATCCTTTTAATAGAGCATTCTATGGTGTTGCATCGCCAGAACGTCTACTTGTAAACTTCAACTGAAACATATTTCCTTTGAGGTCTGCTCATCATCATTTTTGTTTTCCTTTTCCAGAAAATAAAGAACCTCTGAAAAACAAGACCCCAGACAAGCCACCTCGCACAAGTAAGCTAATACCCATTGCCCCCTCACATTTGCCTCCCTTCTTCCCTTTTTAACGAGTGTAACAGCATGTCTCAGGAAGGGTAATAATTTTCCAATCTTCTGCCTACAGTTTGAGTGACTGACAATATTTAGTATAGCCAAGACCCATTCCTGCGGACATGCAGACCCCATGTTGTTAATATTTGGTATTAGAAATAAAATGCTTCAACCATATTTGCACGTAAAAACTTTTTACCCATTTATGTTCCTTCTCTAGATCCCAAGGTTAAGCCATTTCCTGCTCTACCTACGAAAAACAATGAAAAGGCACAAACATTACCCCAAATAAAGCCAAAGCCAAATTTGGGTCAACATGGTGGGTTTCAGGTGTGTGTTTGATGTGCATGCTCACAGTGGGTGCATCCAGGGAGAAACTAAAATGTCTTCTCTGGAAATTTTTTCAGACGTTTCTGATGAACTTCGCCTCAGACTACAACTAAGACGGAAGCAAGTTGACTAAGCAGAGAACCAAACACATACGTCTTCCCTGGAATTAAACTGAATGGTGATTTCGCCAGGAGATTAAATGCCTCAAGGCTGACTAAATGAGGCTGGATGTGCAAGTATGGTGAGATACAGGTTGCGGGACTACTACTGTGACTTTAAATTATGCTAACATATCACACTTGATCCTGCATGCGGAGCATACGTTTCGGTATGACGGAAGCACCTTCTTTATGATGGCACCATTACACAAATGGGTCCCCCCCTTCTGCACCCACAGGAAATATGGAACAGTAGAAGCACATTGAAAAACAAGAAGGTTCGATTCATGTCTCAGACGCAGGGTCAACGCTCCTCTGTCTGGATGGTTTAAATACTGGGGCCATGTTAGCTTGCAAGGCATCAAAAGACGGGAGAGGAAACCTGTGCTGTTAACTCTATAACATGTGGGTAACAACCCAGCTTTACATGAAGTGCGGTGTATGATCATCACATACGAACACACTTAGTAATTCTCATGACTGTGCTGGTCAAAGGGTTCTGCTATCCAAAATGGTAATTAAAGATCGGTTTATCACAGAGTCTCAGCCTCCTTTCTTTACTTCTGTTTAAACACACTCAGGCATCGGAACAATGTCAAGACATTTCAAAGGTGAACCAAATAAAGAAAAAAAAAAAACCAAAAAGGCTCGTGTAACATTCAGCATGTTTAGTATCAAAGTGACAACATTTTAAAAGACGAGGAGCTCTCGGCACCCCCACAGCAAACACCCCTTAGAGCTCCTCATGACAGGCCACTTAGTGATCGTATAAAAACAGGGCAATCAGAGCAACTGTGCTTATCTAAATCTATCTGGAATGGTAGCAGTGAAGTAAGGAGATGCAATGGGACACACCGGCTTGGGTGTCTGGAGGTTAACAATCTGCTCTGTTCTGCTATTGTTTTTTTTGTTTTGAAATTAGAGCGCTAGCCACATTTGAACAAAAGCTGGAGCAGCACTGGGCCAAGTGCTGCCACTGTGTCGGATGCAGGTTACATAGAGAATTAAAAACGGCTACTGTTCTTTACAATTTACCAATTGTACATTAAGGTGGCACAATCCACCTAACAGAACCCATTATACAGAAACATACCCTCTCCCCACTTTACAGTTCTAACAGTGGAAGTATGCGGGTGGAGGCACTGCAGAGAGAGGGAATCTGTCACCCAGATACAAGTCCCACCAAGTCGGTCCAAACTGAGTGCCCTCAACCCCTCTGCAATCCACCATCATGGAGTAAGCAGCGATGTTAGTTATGGGCATTGTGCCCATCGGGTTAGTACTTTGGTCAAGGGCCTAAGTGAGGCTGGTGGTGGAGCTACTTGTGCCACTATTACGTTTCTGAAGACACTTGACTGCGCTGGGCACTTGCAAGCCTGTCTGGACGGAGAAGCTGCCATTCCACACCTAGAGGGAAAGACAAAAATGGCAATAATGTAAATTAATTATTTTAAAACTACTTATTCAGATTCTGTCTGTTCTTTTAATCTGCTTATCCAGTACATGGCCGCAGGGACGTGAAACATAACAGAGGAGTCAACCCCAGTCCACTTCAGAGCCTACTTACTGACTCACATCTGGCAAGTCAAGACTTAACCGAGGTCTTCGGGTAGCAGAGGGGGGTCCCCCCTGTAAAACTGGAATGGACTTGGAGAGAACATACAGACACACCGATGGGAAATAAACTGAGAACCATGGTGCTGTACCACCATGTCACACATTTCATTTTTAACAGAGTTATAAAGTAATAAAAGATGAATTACAAAGTATTTAGACCCCTTCACTGTCTGGACACTTTATTGTGTTGTAGATTTAGTTTTAAGTGGATACATTTGCCATTTTTGGCCATCAATTTACACTCAATAACCCATAATGACAAAGAGAAAACAGGTTTACAAAACAAGCTTGCAGATTTATTAAAAACCACAAAGACAGAATCTCTTGTTCTTAGAAGTATTTAGACCTTTTGCTGTGACACTACCATTTTATTTTTTTCTCCAGCCTTTGGGGTTTTTTTTTTGTTTTTTCTGTCCACCCTGGCCATCGGACCTTACTCTTATTCTGTTAATTAATGTTGACTTATGTTTATTTTTTATTGTGTCTTCTATTTTTCTATTCATTTTGTAAAGCACTTTGAGCTACATTTTTTTGTATGAATATGTGCTATATAAATAAATGTTGATTGATTGATTGACTGTGGTCAAATCCATCCCGTTTGCTTTAATTCTCCTTCAGATGTGTCGAGAACGTAACTGTAGTTCTCAGTGAAAACCGAACTGATAGGACATCACTTAGACAGGATAGCAGCTGTGTTTATGAAGACAACAATTTACACTGCACGTCAGGACAAAAAATAAGCCACGTTAGTCCAAGGAACTCTCTGTACGACCTCTGTGGTCAAACTGTGGTGAGGCATAGATCAGGTCAAAGGCATAAAACCATTTCCAAAGCTGTGAATGTTCATAGGAGCACAGTGGCCTCAATAATTATAAAATGAAAGGAATTTTGGGACCACTAGGACTCTAGTTCCTAGAGTTAGCTTGCTGTCTGGGCAAGCTTTAGTAACCAGGCAAAAACTGCCCTGGTCAGGGAGAACGAAGATGAAGAACCCAACAATCACTCAAAAACAGTTTCAGACGTCCTGAGCTGACATGGGAAAACCTTTTGAAGGAAGATCACCCCATCCATCAAGCATTTATGGCCGAGTGTATAACTCCCACTTGGGGTTGGTCAAATGTCATTTAAAGGAGTCTGAGAGTATGGAGAAAAAAAAAGATTCTCTGGTCTAATGAGACAACCATTTAACTCTTTGGGAAGAACTTCAAGCACTGTGTGTCTGGTAATGGCCAGGCACTTCTCATCACCTGCCTAATACCATCCCAGTGGTGACGGAGGGTGATGGAGCATCATGTTGTGGGGTTGCTTCTCAGGGAGACTTGTCAGAATTGAATTAGGGATAAATACAGAGAGGTCCTTGAAGAAAACCTGCTCAAGAAAATACACCACCTCAGACTGGGGCAATGGTTCACCATTCAGCACAACAATGACCCAGAACGTACAGCCAAGACAAGGCTGGAGTGGCTTCAGGACAAATCTCTGAGTGTCCTTGAGTGGCTCAGCCAAAGCCCAGACTTAAAACCCCAGAGAACATCTGTGGAGAGATCTCAAGATGGCAATTTACGGAGGTGTCCCATCCAGTCTAAAGGAGCTGGAGAGGATCTACCAGGAAGAATGGGATATACTGCTCAAATCTAGGTGTGCAAAGCTTGAAACCAAAGGGGCTTCTACAAAGTACCGTATTAAGGGTATGAATATTTATATGAATGAGAGATTTCAGTTTGGGATTTTTAATAAATTTATAAACCTTTCTGAAAACATGCTTTCACTTTGTCATTATGGGTTATGGAGTGTAGATTGATTGTCAAAATGTCAGACAGATCTTCTTAAATATTAAATCTACAACATAATCAAATGTGTAGAAATGAAGGGGTTTCAATACTTTCCCAATCCCGTGAATATTTAAAGTACAACAAAATTTACACCAGAGAACCAAAATGGTCAATATTTTTTTTTATTTTAGGAAATTTCCTGAATTTAACTTTTGTATATAACACATGCTAAAGTGATAATTATTTCACAAATTAAACTCAAAAAATATACTAGGTAATATTTTTGAAGAATGAAAGCCATATATTTGAGAACATGAAGATGGGATGTGGAGGAAGCACAATGATGAAGTGATTAGTGTCCTGGTTTTGAATCCTGCACCCAGTAGTTGTGTGTGTGAGTGCAGCGTTCACGTTCTCTCCCGTCTACTTGAGTTTTTCTCCCACATCCCTCCAAACACAACTGTTATGCTAGGGACAAACTGCTAGCAAAATGAATGTAAAAGGACCAGAAGAAGAGACGTACGAGAACCAAGCCAGAGTCAAAAAAACAGATAGTCAAAGCCAAAACGTTAAAACAAAAATCAAGGCCAACATTCAGAGCGAAAAGATCAAAAATAACAAAAAAAAAAAAAATCTGATAGAATTTAATAGCAAAGCGTCACTTTATCAGCAATCTTGGGTAAGGAAAGGTGGTCACTGCCAACCTTTAAACCCATTATGCCAATGATGCCCAAAACCACGACCTCAGTGACCACATCCCCAGCAACTGGGAGCAGCTTCCTAATAATGGAGCTCAAAAAATGAACACGTCCTATGCCAAAACAAAGCAGCAGTGGAAATGTTACGGAAAATATTTTGCGACTTTAAATAAGCTTTAAATAATCTCGGTTAACCGACAAAGGCGCGATAGACATATGCTCCCCGACAAACCCGCTAACTATGTTTTCGACAAATGCGCACCGACAAAATCGCGAGAGAGGCCAAGAGAGGGGGATGCGTACGTGCGCATTATGTACACATTATGTGCTAGGTTATAACTGTTATAACTGCTGATGGCATGCCGCGAACAAATAACTCAGTCGAGGGTTGGCATAACGCGTCGTATACAAAGCGGAATTACCAGCAGTCAGGCAGCCAGCAAGTCTAAATACGCTCAACTATCAAGACGTCTTGCTGCAATTCTTCCTACATATGCAGGGTGTGATCATAAGGACTATCTAAGTGCCGTGCTGATGGCATGCCGCGTCTCATAATATTGACTTCTAAAATAAATATTATTATATATGCTTTAAACCAGTAATTCATATTTAATGAAACTTTCGCGATTTTGACGCCGCGTTTTAATCGGCACTCATATGTCTATCGCGCAAATGTCGGGTCACATTGAATCTCAAGGCTGACTTTAAATATGGATTCCTCAGGCTTGACAATACCAGATAGGTACTGAATCACCTTTAAAAAAAAGAAAATCCTATAAATATTTAATAACAAGTACAGTACACTCCTTATAGCACGTGTGTTAGAGTAACTAACAATTCTAAAGTCTCCAGTGTAAGTAGGTGAGTGGGCCCAGCAGCAGACTAGGTGCTCTGATGGGGCTTATTTTCTTCTTTGTGCCAATTGCTTTCAAAACAGGCCCTCGACTCCCACAGCCCTGAACTGGATTAAAGGAACACTCCAGCCAAAAATGCTACTTTTGTGCCTGTTACTCAGCTTGACTGATCTTATTTGAGCATGTCTCACTGTTTTTGCACAAGCGGATTTTCTGGAAATATTTTATTTAACAACATTTTAGACAAAAAACACAAGCTTGGCATATTATGAGCATATGACTGGACACCTGAAATTTGGATTATTTAACGTGACTAATCAGAGAATTTGTAATGGGTGTTTTGATATGGTTTGCTTTTGATCAGGTTTGATGAAACCCATCGTAACATGAATTTTGTTATCGCCAGTTTCAATGAATACACGAGCTTCAAAATTTTTCGTCACCATCATTGTAAGACAGTGAGTACTAGATGCAAAAATGATCATTTTTGTTGGAGAATTCCTTTAAGGGGATTTGAAAATTCAGTTCAATTCTATTATAGGATTGTGCTCTTCCCTGTGTGTAGGGTAGGTACAGTATGTATGTATGTATGGATGGATACACATGTGGCACAGAGTGCATTAATAATAATGCATCCTCACTGAGCAAATTATTAGAAACATTATACCAAAACTGGGTAGCTCTGCCTTTTGCTCTCAAAACAGCTTCAGTTCTTCATGACATGGATTCCACAATCATTCCTTTGACAGTCTGGTCCATGTTGACAAGATTGCATTGCACTATTTCTGCAGATTTGTCAGCTGCACATTCATGCTGTGAATCTCCCATTCCAAAGATGATCTGTTGGAGTCAGACCTGAGAAGTCACTGAAGAACAATTAATTCATTCTCAGGAAACCAGTTTGAGATGACTGTGAAATGGTGCGTTATCTTGCTGGAAGTAGCCCTTAGAAGAAAGGTGGTTATGATGGGATGCACACAGCCAGTAACAATACTCCATGCTTCAGGGTTTAACGTGTGTACATTACCTCTCTTTCTCAACACTTCTCCATTCTTATCACTCCGGTAAAGTTAATCTTGACCTCATCTTCCATAAAACTCTTCTGAGTCACAACCCTTCTGGCTCATCTTCGTACTTCATTATGAATTCCACGGTTTGGATGAGAAGTTTGCATCTTGTCCTGTAGCTTCTGTAATTCTTCTGTAAATGGTGAATACTGACACTTTCACTCCTGCACACTGTAGAATGTCTTTTATTTCTTAGGATGTTATTTTCAGGTTTCTCTTCACAGCTTTACCAGTATTCATGCCATCTGCTGCTGTAGACTTTCTAGGAAAGCCTGCTCGTTGCAAACTGCTTGCATAGTCCAGTGGCTTCTTTCTTTTTTCCAAATATTGCATACTGTTGATTTTGGAATGCCCAGCTGTTGAATATGGTTCTGGTTTTAATATTTCAAATAGCTTGCTTTTCTATCAAAGTCGATTCACTAGTTTTTGTCTTTTTTTGCACCTTTAATGTCAACAGCAGACCCCAAATGCAAACTCCAATGACTACAACCAACCCTACAGAGTCAGAGCTCTTTTATGTGTTGATAATTAAGGGAACACCCGAGCAATCAGGATCATCTGTCAGTCATTTGTCCCAGTACCTCTTTGGAACTTAAACAGAACAAATGTCATGTTTGTCAACACTGTTTATGCTGTATATTATTATATAAAATAATAAAATATTATTTTATTTTTTTCTCCAGCCTTTGGAGTTTTTTTTTTGTTTTTTCTGTCCACCCTGGCCATCGGACATTACTCTTATTCTATGTTAATTAATGTTGACTTATGTTTATTTTTTATTGTGTCTTCTATTTTTCTATTCATTTTGTAAAGCACTTTGAGCTACATTTTTTGTATGAATATGTGCTATATAAATAAATGTTGATTGATTGATTGATTGTATATGAAACATTATATAGATATAAAATCTGTTACTTGTTTCTTTAGTCTCATATTCATCTTTTCATCTAGAATACACATTTTAAAAATATATAACAAACATAACCTGTATTACCTCTGTGTCCCAATATTTATGATTCTCACTGTATTCTTAAAGAAGGGAATATTGCATTTGAATGCATCAGTAAAGGCTATTGTTCAAAAGCACAAGTCCCGAATTTATAGAAAAACAAATCAGATTTTTTCTAGCGACAAATACATCCTCAGAGGTCACTGAAGGAATACTCTGGGAAACCCTGAAGGCCTTCTTAAGAGGACAGATTATCTCATATCTTTTTCACAGAAACAAATTGGAAACCAAGAAGGTATCAAAGCTAACCAGCTAAATTACTAGAGTAGATCAAGAACATGCCAGGTGTCCAAGTGAGGCTCTTCATAGGAAAAGGCAGGCTCTGCATTCAGAGCTCAACCTCTTGACAACTAAAGAAATTGAACAACTCATTTTTAAATCAAGACATCATTACTATGAACATGGAGAGAAAGATAATAAGATCTTAGCTCAACAAATCCACAAGCAAGAAGTTCGCAATGCAATCACCCACACAAACGGAGACAAAATTGTTGACCATAAAAATATAATACACACATTTAGAAACTATTATAAATCCTTATATTTTACTGAGTTTAAAGTAGACAAGACACAATCTAATGCATTTCTGGATGCATTACAGACACCACAAATAAATACTCTTAGTGCAGAGGAACTGGATAAACCGTTGGCACTATCAGAATCTCTAGATGCTATAAAGTCACTTCAGAGTGGGAAAGCAGTAGGCCCCGATGGCTACCCTGCCGAATTGTATAAGAAGTTCTCCACTCAGCTAGCTCCCCTTTTATTAGCAACATTTATAGAATCTAGAGGCAATAAAATTCTACTTCAAACTTTTCGCCAAACATTAATCATAAAGACGTATTACAATGTGCATCATACTGACCAATTTCACTTCTGAATAATGATGTTAAGATACTCTCCAAAGTCCTAGCTAGAAGGATAGAGAAAGTGCTGCTATCGGTAATATCACAAGATCAACCTGGATATATTAAAGGCCGACAATTAGCCGTCCAATCTTTGAAACCTGTTTAATGTAATATATTCACCCACAAAGTCAAACATTGCAGAGATATTATTATCCTTGGATGCAAAAAAAAACATTTGATATGATTGAATGGAACTACCTTTTCACTACATTGGAGAAATTTGGGTTTGGCCCGAACATTTGTGCATGGGTCAGATTATTGTATACCAATCCAGAAGCTTCAGTTTGTATCAACGAATTAATTCAGACTACTTTAAACTAGAACGTGGTAATAGACAAGGATGCCCCTTGTCACTACTACTTTTTGCAATCATCATTGAGCCACTGGCAGTTCACTGTCGAAATGCTTATGAGATAAAGGGGATTATCAGAGAAGGACTTGAACAGAAAATTTCTCTATATGCAGATGAAGGGGTGGGTGTTGATTTGTTTTCAATCCTATTTTTGAAAAATTGATCTATTTGTATGGAATGTTGTGTGATTTCAATAAAATCAATAAGATTATAAAAGCACAAGTCCCTTTGCACTAATCACACTGATCACTACGCTTACCATGAAAGCTGGCAGTACAGGCTGAGAGAACTTGGTCTTGAAGGAGTGAATTAGTTGCTTGGTTCTCGCATTGTAGAATGAAAGGTATCCTGAAATCAATGGAGCAGAGTGAGTGATTAATAGAAAAATGGTAAAACCGCTACATCCTGTAAATGTAACCACATGAAGAGAAACATCAGAAGTAACAGCAGAGGAACACTTAACTTTTAATGAGCCACCATTATATAGGACAATGAAAACAATGGATACAGTGCCTTGTGAAGTTCTACACCCCTTCCTACATTTTTGCTGCCTGTTATGTATTGGTTTGAAGTTATTTGTATTTTATGTTTTCTTGTTGGTTTTGTTAATTTTGAGCTATTATTTTTTCATGTCTTTATGTTATTTCTATTTGTTTCTTCTGTGATTGTATAATTATGCTCTCTCTCTTTAAATATTCTGCTGCTCCTTTTCGTTTGATGGCGGGGCCCCCAGACGTAACTGAAGGGGAAGATGAAAGCTGTCAGCTTACCCTCTTCAAAGTTGCAGTAGACCCCTATGCGATCGGGCACTGGCACCTCCAGAGTTTTTGCCTTATTGTTGTGCTTTGCAGTGAAACTGACTTGCAGCCAGTTGTTAAGGTGCAGACACCAAGAGGCATTGGTTTTGCCCAGCTGGTCAAATTTCCCCAGATTGCGAAAAGCAACTCCCACAGCAAATGCCTTGCTTTCTTTGTCGAACCGAACTTCCCAGTAGTGCTGGCCACTGTCAATCAGTGCATCACCTGTCCTTAGGAAAGGGACAAATTAGTAGTGAAATGAGCGGTCATCATAATCCAAGAACAGTAAATCTGTTGTGCTTCATAACATTATACCAAGCTGAAGAGATTGCTTGGACTTACCCAGAACAGTGTATGACTCTGCTGTGAACCTGTCCCGTCCCCCTCGTGGTGTGGGCATTCTCTTTGGTGACATCACTACGGACCTATGAAAAGAACAATTCTATCACACCACAGAAATGATCAAGAATATCCACTCTTTAAAGGAGACACTCGTGTCCTAAGGTTAGTGGAGTGCCAAGTCCAACACCAAGTCATACCTAGCAGGTGAATTCAGTGGTGAGGCGGTCCGGTTCTTTCCATCTTTGCGAATCTCCTGTACTTTTCCCCCTGTGGCATCCCACTCCACACTCATGTCATCCACCCGCAGATTCTGGTGGGAAGAGCTGGCATCCAGCTTGAATACAAAGGCTGAAAAAATAAATACAGTTAATATCCTAGATTAGTGCACTCCACTGATCCAGCCCAACCAATATACCTACCACTGGTCTCGAGTGTGACAGGTTCACTGAACTCCCCAGCCACAGCTTTGTTGCATGCCTTAACACGAAAGATCATGTAGCGTGTGTCAAACTTTAGACCTGTATCACACAAACAAAAAGGTGTGCAAACAGATCAGTGGGAATCCTCAGGAATTAAATACAACCCAGCAACTCTAGTGACATCAACAAACCTTTCACAGACCTGACAGCGTGTACTCTGTTTCACGTACCCCCTCCACCACCATCCAAGGGTAATCTTCCTTGGCCCGCAGAGGGCCCTCGTGATTGGTACGCCGGTACTCCAGGTCATAGTGGTCAATCTTAGAGTCCCCCTCGGAGATCCTCCACACCAATGTAATGCAGTTGTCTGCGACAAGGCACTCAGAAACATCAATCTCAGGGGTTCCTGGAACTGTGAAAAACCACAGAAGTATTAGGTTGTTTCTTTAGACAAAAGACAAAAATAAACCAGGGAGTGGGCCAAAGATAACAAAAAGCTTGCCTTACTCTCAGATGTTATTATGTTCTAAAGGGCATTTGCAGTATTGGAGACTAGTGTGCCAGTGTAAGCACAAGAAGAGAAACATCAAAAGTAACAGCAGTGGAACACTATACCTTTTAACAAGCCATCGTGATACAGGACAATGAAAACGATGGAGACAGTTGCCATTTTTGCTGTCTGCATTTATTGGTTCAAAGTTATTTGCATTTTATGTTTCAGTGTTTTTGTTAATATTGAGTTACTATTTTTGTATGCCTTTATGTTATTTAAACTTGCTTCTTTTGTGATTCTACAGTTATGCTCATCTCTTTAAATGTTCTGCTGCTCCTTTTTCTTTGAGAGTGGAGCCCCAGGAGGCAGGGCCCCCCATCGTCACTGTTTCTTAGTCCTTACTCTGGCTATATAAGTGAGCTGAGAAGGCTTAGGAGCAGATCATCATTTACTGGTTACCTGTGTCATTCAGGATTGACTTTAAAATTCTGCTTATGGTTTATAAAGCCTTAAAGCCTCGCTCCATCTTATATATCGGAATGTCTGACACCTTATATTCCAAATCATAACCTCAGATCCTCAAATGAGTGTCTCCTTAGAATTTAAAGAACAAAACTTAAAAGAAGTGGTGAGGCGGACGGCCTTCTGCTGCTATGCACCTAAAATCTGGAATAGCCTGCCAATAGGAATTCGCCAGGCTGATACAGTGGATCACTTTAAAAACACTGCTGAAAACACATTACGTTAACATGGCCGTCTCATAACTACGCTGTAATTAAAATCCTGATACTCTGTATTTCCAACTCATTATAATAACTATTCATGGTGGCTCTAAAATCTGTACTAACCCCTACTCTCTCTTCTGTTTCCTTTTCCGGTATCCTTGTACCACCACCATCTACTCAAAAGCACCGTGATGTTCCAACAATGATGGATGGATTAAAAGCCAGACGTCTGTATGACCATCAACATCAAATGATTCCGTGAGAACCCTAAATCCAAAGAGGACTGTTTCATTCATGTTAGGTAGAATGCCCAGAGGGGACTGGGTGGTCTCGTGACCTGGAACCCCTGCAGATTTTATTTTTTTCTCCAGCCGTCTGGAGTTTTTTTCTGTCCACCCTGGCCATTGGACCTTACTCCTATTCTATGTTAACTAATGTTGTCTTATTTTAAGCTCTTATTTTGTCTTTTATTTTTCTATTCTTCATTTTGTAAAGCACTTTGAGCTACTTTTTGTATGAGAATGTGCTATATAAATAAATGTTGTTGTTGTTGTTATTTGCTTGCTTCAATTTACTGTTTATTTTCTTGTTTCACATTAAGGATTTAGATTTTTTTGTTTTTGTATTGGGACTTGTTTGTGTAAGATTAATTTTTTTTGGCAATTACTTGTGCCTTTTTTTGCTCTGTTGAGCTTTTCTTTGTATTATGCACTTTTTGGAAATAAATCCTTGATTTATAAAAATATTCCTCTTTGACCTTTTTTTTTTTTGCACAAACCACAGGCTTATGGTTATCCTTCTCTTTGTTGAGGCTTTTTATAGATTTGGATTCATTCTGTGCTATTTATTTAGGGCCTGCTCCAGCTGAAGCCAGGAGGTAGAATTTGGGTTTTGGCGCAGTTCTAATGATCCTGTCCTGCTTTGACAGATTCTTCTCGAGGCCACACAACCATTTTGCCATTGTGAAAACTCCATATCATAAAACTCTCTATAAAAAGCCATCTGAAAATTCACTCAAGCAGGAGGAGGTTGCTTTACTTTTCTATACCACACACTGACTCAGCACTTGCAAATGTGAAAACAGATGCACAATAAAGACTGGGGGAGTCAGAGAGAACTGCAGTTCAGCATCTAACATCCCACCAGGCCCCTGTCAAGCACATCACTGTCACATGAAAATAATCTGACACCTCCATGATATGCCTCACGCAGTTCTCTCTAAAGTCAGTAGCCAAGGGTTACAAAATCTGCTAAGGGACTAACTATGACCTGAAAAAAATAGAAAGAGTGAAATACAGAGAAATGCAGACTGTCCAGAAATGTCAGGAACTTCATACATTTGATATATAAAGAAGGATGACATGAAGAAATCTATTATTGTTGTTGCTAAGGACACATTTGATTGGAAAACATTTAGGAGGCGCAGCATGTATAATAGAAGGTTCTTCTATTTCATACGCCCAACATTTGGTCTTGGTGAACAGTGATATGTGGCATGAACCAAGCACAACACATCCCTAACCCCATACGTGAATGGCAAAATATTATAATAAATAGTGCAGCACTAAAAATACAATGCAAACCCTCCCTTGACCCTACACTGAACATAAAACAGACATAACGCACAAGAAACAAATATCACACATAAAGTCCAGAGAATGATTAATGGAAATGGCCTTGAACCGTTTATAAACTGTCCAGCAGTTACTGCAATATGGAAGCACTCGATTGTTCGCTTCTTTCCCGCAATAAAAAGCAACGGTCTCACCATATGGTCCTCAGTGTGTCCTGATACTACGGAACCCCAAGCTTTTTATGGGAATGGCGAGATGGTTTCAGGTCTGGCATTGAGAGCAGGCAAGCTGTGGATAGGTATGTGACAACCCAGATTGGCGTTTCTCTGTCTCTTGTGATGCGTTTTGAGGTTGTGTTCTGGTTTGTTTCCTTCTCACCTCCTTTTTTTTCCCTATTTCCCCCCTCTCATTTAAATAGGAAAGAACCCAGATGGATTTAATGGGTGGACAGGAAAATTAACTTCAGGGGTCACAGTCCTGCAGTGTTATCTTTTCCCCTTTGTTTCCAGGGGACAACATTTACACACACGCACCACAGACTACATAAATGGGACAACGCTATGAAATAAGCAAATCGGCACATTAAGACTTCCCCATTCATGTAACAATGTTACAAAGTCATGTGTTGTAGTGAAAGAGTTAAGGGCATGATAGGTAGGGGAAAAACTCTGTAGTGCCCTTTCCTTTGTGCCCTAAGCCCATCTTATTTTGATGAATGATTAATCCAGGGCTGACCTGGCTATAAGCCAGACCTGAATCAGGAACAAGTGGCTGTAACACTCTAAGGCTGCAGTCCACAGAGGAGCTCCTGATAACCTGAAAGGGCTTCAGCTGTTCTGTCCAAATGGTAGCATCCTAGTTATCAAAATCACTTATCCTAAACTGCTTCTGGACGTTAGTGTAAAACATACTTTCAGAATGGACTAACATATTATGCATATTCTTTGGTGTCAATGTCAATTTATTTATATAGCACATTTAAAACAACATAGTAATGCTGCGGCCAAAGTGCTTTACAATAATAGAATAAAAGAAAAAAACAAAAAGAATAGACAACAAAACATAAATAGTAATAGAATATAGCAACATAAAATAAGATACATAATAAACAGAAATATTGTTATATAATCACAAAGAGGAATCCATCAGTATTACTGAAGGTCACGGAATGCAAGTGAATAGAAATGAGTCTTTAATCTCGCTTTGAATTGTAGACGACTCCTTAATATGATGAGGTAGAGAGTTCCACAGGCGAGGCTGTCAAAGTCCTGTCTGTCCCCCTTGGTTTTACATTTGGTACGAGGGACAACAAGAGACAACTGACCAGAAGATCTAAGCACTCTGGATGGCTGGTGTAAAACACACAATTCAGATATATAGGCAGGAGCGAGTCCATGCATGTAAAGATTTAAAAACTAGCAGCAAGATTTTAAAATCAATTCGAAAACTGACAGGCAGCCAGTGTAAAGAAGCTAAAATAGGAGAAACAGAGTCATACTTTCTTGCCCCAACCAGAAAGCGAGCGGCAGCATTTTGGACCAACTGTAACCTGCGTATCAGAGATTTGTTAATCCCAGAATACAGCGAGTTGCAGTAATCGAGGCGAGAAAAAATAAAAGCAGGAGTAGCTTTCTCAAGATCTTTAGAAGATAAAAAAGGCTTGATCTTAACTAATAGACGAAGTTGGAAAAAGCAACTCTTGACTACAGAATTTACTTGTTTGTCAAAAGAGAGGTTACTGTCAAAGGCAACACCAAGATTGCGGACTTGAGGTTTGGAAAAGACAGAGAAAGAACCGAGAAGTCCAAGACCAATTTGGGCTTTAGCTGATGGACCCACGATAAGCATCTCCGTTTTATTTTGATTTAGATCAAGAAAATTATTGGCCATCCAGGATCTTAGTTCAGACAGACAGTTGTGGAGTTGATTGGTGGCAGAGTTGCAGACGGGAATATAAACCTGAGTATCATCAGCATAGCAGTGAAAAGAAATGTTAAATTTCCTAAAAATCGCTCCAATAGGGTGAAAATATATATAGAATAAGATAGGACCCAAAATGGATCCCTGAGGAACACCATATTTAAGAGGAGCAGTAGATAAGAGAGCGGAATTTAAAGTCACTGGAAAAAAAAAATTGTTGAATTTGTAAATGACTAAAATTAGCTTCTGTGTAATGTAATATTATAATTAAAAGTTTCTAGGATGTATGGCTTATGGTGTTTGTTTCTTGTAAAAGAACTAAGTTAACATGGGTACCAAAAACTATAAAATTAAGTATTGTGGTGTCACTGAAATTCTAAACTTAGAGAACAATAAATGCACCTCCAGATATATCGTGTTATCTAGAAAATGTATACCAAGACCAATTCCTTTCATATGCCACAGTCAAGAGAGAGGCAAGACATCTCTTGTCAATGACTCGAGGTCTGGCTATCCTATGACACAGATGACAAAAGAAAGTGTTGCCCCTGTGAAGCATTAATGATTCAAAATTGAAGTGTGACAGTGTTTTAGATAGCAGACACTCTAAATATTATTTATGGGTCAATAAAATCCATTCTTCATGAATGATTATTAAATAAAAGTATCCTTGTCGGCCAGAGCATTAACTTACCATCTCCAATGATCCAAGAAAAATATCAAGGTAATTAAATTCAGATTAAGTTTCATAACTGGGGATGAAGCCTTGGATAAACCACTATGACCCAGGGACCAAACAACAACGGAAACAATGGAATCATGGGAATTTTCCAAAATCAAAGAAATTATGGGTCCAAGCAGATTCCAACATCATGTGCATGATTTTCTATAATGTTAAAAGTGTAGCCCATTTTGATGACATGAAACAATTACAGTACTGGCCATTGTTACACTGATTTGCTTGGCTACTACAAACAGTAGCCTATAGAAAAGTTCAAAGTTTCATAGATTCTTTAAATGTACAGTGTAATGTTATATTTAGACAAACATTTCACTGCAAATGGTACCCTATAAATAACCCATCTACATACTCCAATTAGCCACAGCACTAAAACCACCGACAGATGAAGTGAACGTTGATTATCTCATTAAAATTGCGACTTTGACGAGGGCCAAATTGGGCTAGATGACCAAGTGAGAACATCTCCAAAATGGCAAGTCTGGTGGGGTGCAGTGGTCAGGACCTACCAAAAGTGGTACAAGGAAGCACAATCAGTGAACCAGTAACATGGTCATGGACACCCAAGGTTTTTTAAATCATGTGGGGAGTGAAGGTTAGCCGGTCTGCTCTGATCCCACAGAAGAGCTGCAGCAGCACAAATTGCTGAAAAACAATGCTGACCATGAGAGAAATACGTCAGAACACACAGTGCATTGCTGTGTATGGGGTGGCGTAGCTGCAGACCAGTCAGAGTGCCAATGCTGACAACATGTCACCACCAAAAGCACGTACAGTGGGCATGTGAGCATCACAATTGGACCTTGGAGCAATTGAAGAAGGTGGCCTGGTCTGTGAATCATGTTTTCTTTTAGATCACATGGACTTGTGTATGTGCCATTTACCTGAGGAAGACATGGCATCAGAATGCATTATGGGAAGAAGGCAAGCCGGCAGAGGCAGCATGATGCTGTGGGAAATGTTCTGCTGGGAAACCTTGGGTCCTTGAATTCCGGTGGATGTTACTTTAATACATACCACCTAACTAAACAATGCTGCAGTCCACATACACTCCTTCATGGCGGTGGTATTTCTGTTGGCAGTGGCTTTTCACAGCAGGATAATCTGCCTTACCCAACTGCAAAAAATATTCAAGAATTTGAGGAATATGACAAAGTATTCAAGGTGTTAACTTGGCCTCTAAATTCCCCAGATCTCAATCCGATTAAGCATTTGTTGGACGTGCTTGAAAAACAAGTCCGATCAATGGAGGCAACATACAGAAATTCAAAGATCTACTGCTAATGTCTCGGTGGCAGATACCAGATGACAACTACAGAGGTCTTGTAGAGTCCATGCCTCAATGGGTCAGAGCTGTTTTTGTGACATGAGGGAGATCTACACAATATTAGACAGGGAGTTTTAATGTTGTAGCTGATTGCTAAGATCTGTCTGTCTGTCACATGGTTACTCGCAAACTAATAGGGTTAGAAACTTTGACTTTACTTAACTTTGTCATAAGTAAAAGCTTGACCTGATTTGTTCTGGAAATTAAAAAAAATATGTAGGCAGTAGGAACCTGGCTGGCAAAGCTGTGCACATGTTTACATCAAGGTATTCAAGAACCATCCAATAGGCAACATAATGGCTGAAAGAAGAAGAAGAAGAGCACCAACAGCTGCTAAGCGTCAAGCAAACTGAAGTAGACAATTAAGTGACGAAGAATGAGAAAGGATAAGAAGACAAGACACTGAAACACATACACAAGCAAGAAGTAATCTTAAATATAACATATGTCTTGGAAATTCAAAAGAATTTAGGCAGTGGCAACATGGTGGCCTGAAAACTTTATTGTAAATCAACAATATTTTCTTCAAGCCTATCTACTGATAATCACCCTGGAACTGAAACATGTGTTCAGAATTCTTAATCAAGTGCAAGTATTGTGTTTACTGATCACTAAATATCAAAGTTTATTAAATGTAAATAAAGGATGGCAAAGTGACCTGTAGTCATGTTTTGATAGCAAAGTGATTTAGAAGTCAAGTGATAACCACCATTATGGCAGAAGGAAAAAAAAGATGAGCAGTGCCATCTACTGAGCATCACCAATCAAATCACAGAAGGCAAATAAGTGACAATGAATTTGAAAGAGTAAGAAAAGATGCTGAAGCACATTGACAAGCAAGGAGTGATACTGAATATAGAGCAATTGAGTAGCAAGGAAACATGATGGGTCACAGCCATGAAATACAAAGTCCAGTATACAGAATGCAAGAATGAGAAAGAGATGGAAGTGCATGCCGACGATCGAGACGATCATCGTTTCTTTGAGGATCACTACTTGACAAGGCTACATTACAAATGCGACCGATATCTTATTTTTTGATGATGAAAACAAAATGGATGAGTTGCCAAAATAGTAAAATTCACCCTGTTCTACACGATCCAGAAAAAGAAGAAATTGACATTACAACTTTTAGAGGAACTGAAATAAGTATCTGCTTAGGAAACATAACACGTATCAACAGCTCCTTATCTTTAACTTGGTTTTTTATTTGCAAATTTACTTTAGGACTGTAAGTGCGCATGTTTCACAAGTAAGAAATAAAAGGATCCAAACTGTAAAAGGTAAACCATAAGCATTGTGCCTTAGATTGTGTAGATGTTAGAGAAGACGAGGGCATCAATTAAGCAAAAGCATTGAGTGGGTTGTGTTTAAAGTCTATCCACACACTGCTCCTATTTGAAAATTTAATGACTACCTTTTTGAACCAATGCCGACAAATGGCCTCTTTCAACTTTTCTGGCTCTCCTTTATAGGTTGGTTTCAAACTAAAATGAGTCCAAACTGAAGAAGTTACATTTCGCTTTGAAATAATATCCATCTTCAATGTCACTCCTTTTTATTGTTGTTACCTAGGGTCACTAACAGGGCAGCACCTTTTTCAAAGGCAGCTGTACTTGTAATTGTAACTAATGGCAGAAACTGTGCAGTCTTTACTTACAAGAAATGTTACCCATTGAAATACATTTTTTAAACTTTGGAAAGCTTGCAAATCAGAAGTGCAACTTTGTTGGCCCCGATTGGTTCATTCAGATAACTTTGGTGACACCTAGGGGTTGTTTAGTGATGCGGTTGTCACTAAATATTCTTTATAGACCTGATTATTTTTCAAATTATGTTTTAACTGTTACTAGTTTTAGATTTTTAAAATTTCCCCAAAATGTACTGGAAACTTATATTTGACACAAATAAATAGCCTGTCCCTGAAGGGAGCCAGTTTAACTGTCTATTGACACAGGCCTGTCTCCATGGAATGATTTACAGTAGCTGTCAAGTCAGCTACAGAACAGTGCTTGCTCAAGTAAGTCAAAATGTTTTATGTGAGTGGCATGGAAAAGCTTTGTGAACATTTTACAAAGTGTATTAGTGTTCATGGGGATTATACTAAAAAATAAAATTCATCTGGCTTTACCGCTGTTTCTCTTAACAGGTCAGGTCAGGTCAGTCTTAAAACATTTTGATCACCCCGTGTAAAGGAGAGATTTAGGCTGTCTAATCACACACTTACTAAACTCACATTTCTGAGTCAGAGCAATGATTTGTGCCATTAAGTATTTTTTCTCTTACTATTTACTTTTGAAGATTTTAACACTTGATTTTTCAAAGCTGTGTTAATTTAAGCACCAGATTCTGAAAAACTGCCTCTGGGGTGAGGACTTTCACAAATCCCTATACAAACTAGAGGAAAGAAAATATCTGAATACTGAGTTGATTACAAATAAAACAGTTCACCCTGAATTTAAAAATACACATGTATTTTGTTTAAAACTATCTCTGGAACTAACAAACCACTCGTGTTATTATCATTATTTATTTATTTTTTGCATTAGTCCCAAAGTCGCTGTAATAAAATTTAATGCTCCAAAGTTGGACAATGGTTATAGAACAGCGACAGCATCATTCAGCATTTGCAAAGTCAAGATGTTAAGTAATGCAAAGCTACTGTAAAATACACTCAACAAAAATGACAATGCAGTGTTACATTTTCATAGTCTTTTGAGTTTATTTATGATGCAATAACAAACACAGGATGGCCTAAACACAACCAGTCTCTTTATTTTTTGCCCAGAACGCAGGAGGCATACATTTCCAGTGTTCAAATGTAAACAAACTAGTAACTGATTATGAAAAGGTTGAGATTGCTTATTTTTTGTCACGTCAGAAAATACCAAAAAAAAAAAAGAGATAATTATACATATTGTGAATGCAAATTCAACAGCAACTTCATATCAACGGATAACTCAATAAATATATGCTTGAAAGCTGCTATATACAGTGGAACCTCATAATTCTTTCTAAAACTCTGGTCGACAACCGATTTGGTCATGAACCGAAGTAATTTCCCCCATAGGTTTGTATGTAAATACAATTAATCCGTTCCAGACCGTACGAACTGTATGTACATATTTTTTAAAGATTTTTAAGCACAAATATAGTTAATTACACCATAGAATGCATAGCGTAATAGTAAACTAAATGTAAAAACATTGAATAACACTGAGAAAACCTTGAACAACAGAGAAAACTAACACTGCAATAGTTGGCGCTATAGCGCTACGAACCGCTCGCTCAAAACAGTTTTCTTTAATGAGTTTTAAGCACAGGGAAAAAAATTAACATTTGAAAAATCTGAAATTTAATAAACCACCAAGAAAAGTAACATTGCAACAATACACGCTACAAACCGATCTTTGTAAACAGAAGTGAAGTGGAGGTTAAAATCCAATAGAAAAAGTCTTCATTAAATACGACGAGGTTAAAATAATGCTCGGATCTGTCTCTTTAACAAGCCCGGTGCATTCTTTAACTTCGCTCGCTCTCTCTCTCACCCGCGCGTGCGTGTGTGTGTGTGTGTGTGTGCATGTGTCTCTCTCTCACCTGTGTGTGTGTGTGTGTGTGTGTGTGCATGTGTCTCTCTCACACATGTGTTTGTGTCTCTCTCACACCCGTGTGTGTGTGTCTCTCTCTCTCGCAGCACAGGGAACGCACAGGGAGAGACTGAACAAATCTTCAGCGAGAACAAACCGAAAGGGAAACTGGCTTGTTTGTATACCGAGTATGTGGTCGTGAACAGATGCAAAAGTTTGGCAAACTTTTTGGTCGTAAACCGATTTGTACGTGTTCCGAGACGTTCGTGAACCGAGGTTCCACTGTACAGCTTAAGACAATGTTACATTAGACAAGTTCTGCAGCAGTTTTCAGTCAAAGCATCAATTACATAATCTGAGCATGTCAGAGGCATCCGGGAGTTTGCTCCAGTAAAGTCAGTTGCATAATATGACATCCTCAGCAATTCAGTCCAACTAGCCTAAACAAACTGGTTTGATTTGGTCTTTAGTCACACGAGTGCCTCTGTTTGCACGAGAGATGACAAACAACAAATGCTCAGCCGGAAGTACGATGCACAGAATACAACAATGAGGAACTCAGGTGTTTTGGACCGGACAAACAGAAGAGAGGCTCATCTGCTTGATGTTTTGTGCTTTACACACCACAACAGAATGGAAAACAAAAAGATAAAAGGACAGAGAATGTGACTGAGCTCATCGTACCTGTTAACCCTTTGAACAGCACCTGCACCATCAGGCAGCACGCCACTGGGCTGTCAGAGCACTGGGTGAAAATGACTGTGCTGGAAAGTCATCAGGCAGTCAATTAATCTGACATTCCAACCAATTCTCAATTATAATCTGACATACTCAGCAATGTACATTGACGTGGGCCAGCGATGAGATCAGCAGTTGCAGTCAGCAAGTCTAACAGACCCTAAGGCAAGAAGTTGCATGTAGCGACATTGACTTTAAAGCCCTGTCACTGCTATTATTTTCCTTAAGACAGACAATGAGGTACAATTTAATAAACTACAGAGATGTGATTTTTATGCCTGCACAAATTTTAAACATGGGTGTGGTAATGAGCTAAAATGTTGTTAATTCAAAAACTGAGCATTCAGAAAAATCTGCATCTGTAATCAAAACTGGTTTATGAAATGCTATTCGTGCAGTAGCAAATAAAATAAAAGCACAGTCTCTGTCAGTCTTGACCTGCTCGTAATCAACATCCATGTACTGAGTGTCAGTTTACAGTCCCAGGCAACAACAGCATTAATCTTATCTTCTCATATGATCTGTTAATGCCTGACTAATGCACCAAGTTAACAGGGATGTTTCAGGGTTTTGATAAATGATGCTTGTATCTACAGTTTCACGATTCACGTCTGATTGATTTTCTTTAAAGCAACTAAAGCTATACTGTAATTTTAAATGCTGACATTTGCATAGTTTAGGCAACAACAGAAAACATTGAAGCAATTATAAAAGATAGCCACAGACACAATTTATTAAAACATCAAATATGGGTGTATCAGCAAATAACACTGGTCTGCACCAAAATCCTCTCATGGCAAATGAGTTGTACTGTAATTGTGTGCTGAATCCATTTCTGAAACTGGAGTTTCTCTGCCACAAACCGTTTCCATGAGAAACTCAGTGAGAAATGCAGTTTTGAAAGAACTTGATTTTTCTCTTAAATAAGCTTGCTTTATGGAATATGTATTTTTCATGCTCAGGATATTATCTGAAATATATGCTGAGCTGAAAAATGGAAGTTGAGATGGGAACAACCCAAAATCAAGTACTTGCTACACATTTTTAGTCTCAATTACTGATTTTTTTCTCTCTTATTTCTGCAAAATAGCCAGAAATGTATATTTAGAAGGTTAGAAAGTTACATTTTTATTATCAAGAAGAGAGAAAGTTGTTGCTTGAATAGTTTTTACAAATATTTGCAAGAAGCACAGAGTAGAAGAATACAGTGTTCCTTTTTTTTTTAAAAAGTGTGTGCCACAACTTTCTTGGTCACTCAAAAGTAGAAAGTTACAAGGAATTCGTTGAGGTGCTTCTCTCTGCCTGCCTAGCACTTGGGTGACACATGTCTTTAAAAACCCTTCTCCCACACTCTCGTTTGGATTTTTTTTGCCCCCAAGACCATGGGAGTGGTGTTTGAAGGACAGGGGAAGAGTGAGTTTATGTTAGCAGACATCCACCATGAGGATAATAATAGGAAAAAAAAAGTGACTAGTTTTTGTATATAATAACAACTATATTTAAAACAATTAAGTGTAATTATATTTTTCATTTCTAAGTAAATAATTTTAAAAGTACTAGGGGGCTTCTCCCCCTGCTCATTTTGCTTGCCAACCCCCCGGCCTGTGCTACACGCCAGCCACTTCGCTTGCATATGTGGATTTCACTTTAACCAAACAACAAATCTTTTAATTCTCGTGGATACGCCTCTTCATTGGAAAGAAACACTACTTTACCCTGATGGCAACACAAATTAGACGATCGACAAGTCTCCGACTTAAAAGTTTAAAGCCAAACAATACCTACATACTTCTGTCATATCACCTATGTCCATATATTTAACCTGTTTTCGCTTATACCTTTTCATCAATATCGCATTGAATTTTGATTCTGTGTTTGGACTTGCATCATGGCAACGCAACGTATAACTGCCCGTGAGTGAATATCGTTTCTTTCTCTCTCCAAAAACTGTGTCTGACAATAGCATTCACACAAATGAGAAATGATTGAACCGTGTGTGTGGTTGTAAATGTTTTAGAAGTAGGCAGGACTTTTCCAAATCTCTTTGCATAAGCTCTTGTCTTGCGGGACTTGAACTTTTCTCTCCCAGCATTTCACTTTTACCAAACAACAAATCTTTTTATTCTTGCGATATACCTCTGAACAATATATTCAATCTCTTTTCACTGTTCCGTTATTTCACAGAGTAATAATTTCCTTTTGTTTGTGCTAATATGATCTTTACTATCATTTTTTTGAGACTTTTAAATTTTAGTACTTTCATTATCTCTAACCTGCTCTGCATGTTTATCACGCCAACGTTTTGGAACCTCTTTACGACGTTCTACTTTGTCATCTACTCTTTGTCTTTTATTTCCGGCCCTGGGCGTGGTTAAATCTCTTGGCACAAAGTCTTGTCTCACGAGACATGAAAGTATCTCTCTGAAAAAATCATGTTTTGTCCTAGGATTTTTTACATAATAGAGATATAAGTTATTTTTCTGAGTGGTTAGAAGTTAAGCAAAATTACACCTTTTATTGGCTAACTAGAAAAATTACAATATGCAAACTTTTGAGGCAACTCAGGCCATTTCTTCAAGTAAGATGTTTTTTCTGTAAAAGATTTCATTTTAAACATTCATCTCTCAAAAACTGAGCAACTCTGTTACGAGACGTGGATTCAGCACCCCCAAATCTATAAAGAACACCTAAACATTTGACAGGAATGGAAAATAAATGTTGTTTTTACAGGTCAATATTTTAAATGGAGGAGACTGTATTTGCCCAGTATACTAGAGTTCTGGGAATGATGATATTTGAAAGAATAAAGGCATTTTATCAGTGGTGCATACAATACATAGTATTTATCTTGATTTTCACTTTTAATACAATACTACGAGTAGCCAGTCATCAAACTGAAAAAGTGGGACTTACATAAGCAAAGAAAAGAAGGGTACAAAATTAGGTTAAATACAGAAAGCAATATGATTTCCTTCAAACTGTTTGATGTTAAAAATGAGGTGTCACAAGTGTCAGTGCCGGGATCATTCATACAAATCATCGAGACAGGAATGTAACAAACACACTGGCAGAGTCTACTGATGAGATTAAATTAGGTGAAACGGCAGATATCCTAGAATTATCAGAATCGTTACAGTTAGACCTGGACAGAAGCCAGTCTTAGGCAGATATAAAATTTTACACATATAGTAAAAAAAAAAAAACAGATATGTTTACATAGGGGGAGGGGCGGTCTAAAATACGCCATATTATAAACAACAACATTTATTTATATAGCACATTGTGCTTTACATAATGAAGAATAGAAAAATAAAAGACACAGTAAGAAAATAAAATAAGTCAACATGAATTAACATAGAATAAGAGTAAGGTCCAATGGCCAGGGTGGACAGAAAAAACAAAAAAAAACCTCCAGATTCCAGACCATTAGACTGTCCAGTCCCCTCTGGGCATTCTACCTAACATAAATGAAACAGTTCTCTTTGGATTTAGGGTTCTCACGGAAGGACTTGATGATGATGGTCACGTAGACTTCTGGCTTTTGATCCATCCATAATTGTTGGAACATCATGATGCTTTGAGTAGGTGGTGGTGGCGCAGGCACATGAGAGACTTGAGAGTTCTGATGAACTCATCACTGCTCACATTCATGTGCTTTTCAGAAGCGATTTCAAAGGCTAAGCAGATATTGAATTACATAACACACTGTGCCAAGTACAAATCAAGGCCGGTTACACTTAAGACATACACCACACTTGTGAGGCCTCATTTGGATTATTGGGTGCAATATTCATCTCCATATTATAAGAAAAGAGCAACTAGACTTACAGCAGGACTGAGGAACATGATCTACTGTATGAGTAATGAATGTTAAAGAAAAGGATTATTAAGAGATATATATGTAAAGAATTATAAGGGAAATGAGTATAGTGCATGCCAACTATAAGTACAAAAATGACTTTCAACTTGCTTCCACCATTTGTACCTCCATGTTGGTGTTTAAGTATAATTTTTATAACAATGTTAGAAATAAAAAAAAAGTGCCAATAGATTTTGAAAGGCTAATTTCAATTGAACACCTTTTTGTCACTGATGGATTTGTCATCTTTTAACTGTGTCACACACATGCCATTGGAAGACATCTTAAAGGCCTTAAGAATAGTACCAGCATGCAAGACCAGGGGGTGGCGAGCTGCACTAACTCTCTTTCTCAATCTTCTGCAGACCAGCCACGGGAAATCTCACCAGGTTCCGGCACCATGGATGATGCCACTTTCCGTTTCCAGCACCAGTGATGACGTCACTTGCGGTCCTGGGACCATGGATGAGGTCACTTCCAGTACAAAAAAAAGGAAAAAAGGGGACATCACTTCTGGTTCTGCCCCAGTGATGATGTTACTTCCGGTCCAGATGATGACACTACCAGTTCCAGACCCAATGATGTCACTTCTGGTCCCGGGCTTTAAAGTGACCATCTTTTCCTATTATATTCAGTTCTGTTTTGGACTCGAACCTGTGATCATCTCAATCAATTTAAACCCATTTGCAGCCAAGGCACAATATACGGATGGCTGCCCCAAACCTTTATATGCCTGTGGTCTGCTTTTGTGACAACTGATATATTCTAATGTTATAGTATTGTAGTTCCAATGTGCATTAACAATCATGCACAATATCAAAATATGTAGTGTGCTAAAACAATTCCTCCCGTTTCACTAATTTTAAAGGAACACTCTACCCAGAAAATTTGTATTTGTTACTTATCCCATGTAATTTGCAGTGAATGCTTTGTCTCATATTATCATGCAGAGTGAGAGAAAGACAGGAGCCTTGACCAGTGAATGAGGGGCAGATCTTCAATTTGAAAGCAGAGTATTATGGGAATGTCTCTCTTGTTTATGTTGTATGAGGATTTTTTTCAGGGAGTAATTAATAATATAATTATTAATAGTATTTTAGCAAACAATGCATGCATTTTACATATTTTGATTATACAACAAGATAAAAGAAATGTGAATTCCACAACATGAGAATTTTTTCACATCATTTTTTGTTTAGCACTGATTGCCATTAGGATCTATCTATATTATAAACATTTTTTCTCTCATTCTACATAAAAACAAGTTTTTTTGTCCATCTCTACAAACTATATTGGGTAACATTGAAAAATATATATTTTAGGTGCAGTATTTTTTTAAGAAATCAAGCAAAATGTCACCTTTTATTGTCTAACTAAAAAGATTACAATTTGCAAGCTTTCAAGGCAAGATAAAGAAGTCACCTGAGCTGCCTCTAAAGCTTGCAAATTGTAATCTTTTTAGTTAGACAATAAAAGGTGACATTTTCCTTGACTTCTCACTACATCCATAATGACTAACATAGTACAAGAAATCAATAAATTTCAACATATTTAAAATCTGTGTTTTTGTCTATTTTCTTAACCCATTTTATCCAGTGCAATATCAGATGAAGAGATCTTTAAAAGACAAAAGTGTAGCTTCCTATTTGAAACAATAACCAGTCTAGCAAAGCACATTTACATATCAGGAACAACTTCTCCTATCTTTAACAGGAATGGTTTATTGGCTGATAATAAACAAGGCAGTGTAAGCGTACAGATGCCAGATGTGATATCTAATCTAACTGAACAACATGCAAGTTTTTGCACTTACTATCTCATAAAATGCAGAGAGAACATTTTCTTGACTTTCTATTAAGAGAATAAGGTCACATGAAGCCTTAGCCTACCTATTCTAGCTTTATCAATTTGAAAAATGTACCCAATTACAGACAGAATGTCAGTCCATTACAGAGAATACATTGTCTACATCCATTCACACATACACAGGGCCTTTCCAGGGTCTCCTCAACCTGCTCCATACTATCACTAGAGATCACAATGTCATCAGCCAATATCATAGTCCACAGGGACTCCTGTGTAATCTCATTTGTTAGCCTGTCCATCACCATTGCAAATAAGAAAGGGCTCAGAGTCAATCCCTGATGTAATCCCACCTTCGTCACTCCTACCACAGACTTCACCACTGTCACACTTCGTTCGTACATATCCTGTACAACTCTTACGTACTTCTCTGCCACTCCCAACTTCCTCATACAATACCACAGCTCCTCTCGAGGCACCCTGTCATGTGCTTTCTCCAGGTCCACAATGACACAGTGCAACTCCTTCTGGCCTTCTTTATACTTCTCCATCAACACCCTCACAGCAAACATCACATCTGTGGTGCTCATTCTTGGCATGAAACCATACTGCGGCTCACTAATCATCACCTCACTTCTTAACCGAGCTTCCACTACTCTTTTCCATAACTTCATGCTGTGGTTCATCAATTTTATTCCCCTGTAGTTACTACAGTCCTGCACATCCCCCTTATTCTTAAATATCGGCACCAGTACACTTCTTCTTCACTCCTCAGGCATCCTCTCACTTTCCAAGATTCAATTAAACAATCTGGTTAAAAACTCCACTGCCATCTCTCCTAAACACCTCCATGCTTCCATAGGTATGTCATCTGGACCATCGGCTTTTCCATTTTTCATCCTCTTCATAGCTGTCCTTACTTCCTCCTTGGTTGATATCTCCACATCATCCAACCTCTACTCACTCTCGTTCTCTTCATTCATAAGCCTCTCAAAGTACTCTTTCCGTCTGCTCAACACACTCTCCTCGCTTGTGAGTACGTTTCCATCTTTATCCTTGATCACCCTAATCTGCTGCACATCTTTCCCAGTGCAGTCCATCTGTCTAGCCCACAGTTCCTTTTCTCCTTCCTTAGTGTCCAACCTCTCATATAAGTCATCGTACGGCTTTTCTTTAGCCTTCGCCACTTCTCTCTTCACCTTGCGCCTTAATCTCCTTGTACTCGTGTCTACTTTCTGCATCTCTCTGACTATCTCACTTCTTCTTTGCCATCCTCTTCCTCTGTATACCCTCCTGTACTTCCCCATTCCACCACCAGGATTCCTTTTCCTCCTTCCTCTTCCCAGATATCACGCCAAGCACCCTTCTTGCTGTCACTCTTACTACATCTGCTGTAGTTTCCCAGCTGTCAGGTAACTCTTCACTGCCACCCAGTGCCAGTCTCACCTTCTCCCTAAACTCAACCTTGCAGTCTTCCTTTTTCAGCTTCCACCATTTGATCCTTGGCTCTGCCCTCACTCTCCTCCTCTTCTTGATCTCCGTCATCCTACAGACCACCATCCTATGGTGCTTAAGTAGATTTTCCCCTGCCACCACTTTGCAGTCTTCAATCTCCTTCAAATTGACTCTTCTGCACAAGATGTAATCTACCTATGTGCATCTTCCTCCACTCTTGTACGTCACCCTATGTTCCTCCCTCTATATATGTATACATACATATACACACATACATATAGTCTGTCCCCGGGTTACGTACGAAATAGGGACTGTAGCTTTGTACTTAAGATGAATTTGTATGTAAGTCGGAACATGTACATTATTTTAATAAATGCTATTGTTGACCAACTGTAACCAAGTACTCTGCCAATGAATGATGGAGTTTTCACCTATTTCTGACCTTTTTATTATTTCTGCTTCATTTTCCATGGTGATGGTTTTTCTCTTCTTTACTGTATCACCAGCACTTGCATCAGATTTGTGTTTCAGAGACATTCTTGAAGGGTGAAGACAAAAGGTTAAGATGAGCTCTTCTGCACAGCACTGTACACGCCATCACAGCAGGAAGGCACCAGTTGTCAACACTTCTGATGTATAGGGTGGTCCAGATCTAATTATGCAATTTTCATAACTTATTCAGTTTATTACACAAAAAATCACCCGAAAAATCCCGGACCATCGAGAAATGTGCGAACTGACGACATGAAGAATTGTCTTTGCGCCAAACTGGAATTGTCCCTGCATAAATCAAAGTCATCCATTTCCTGCTATGTGCGTAACAGTACAACCAGGCTTGCTATTGAGAATGAATGGAGGCAGAGAGGGGCGGTTCATCACCAGCTCACCTCACAGTCACCTCCACTACATTATGCTGCCTGCAGCGTCCGCTGCACCACCGCCCCCATTCAACACACAGCCATCCGAGGCACACTACAATGCTACCCCCAACCGCCGCTCTATTCACCCTCAATGGCCTCCATTCAGCCACAAACAGGTCACCGCTTGCAGCATTACCAGCTGCCCACTGAGAATGAACGGGCAGCCAAGTGTGGTGGGTGGGCAGTGAAACCGCTTGCCGCCAGGAGCCGCCCAAGGGACACTACACTGCGCGAGCAGCTAAATCGCTCTCCTCCAGCCACCACTTGCAGCGTCCCCAGGCCGAAGATGACGGACCGGCAGTTACTGAGGTGCATGCGTCACAGCTGCGGCCTCGTTCGTATGTCAGTAAACTGAGGACTACCTGTATTTTTTATATATATATATATATATATATATATATATATATATATATATATATATATATATATATATATATATATATACTGCTCAAAAGAATTAAAGGAACACTTTTAATCAGAGTATAGCATAAAGTCAATGAAACTTATGGGATATTAATCTGGTCAGTTAAGTAGCAGAGGGGTTGTTAATCAGTTTCAGCTGCTGTGGTGTTAATGAAATTAACAACAGATGCACTAGAGGGGCAACAATGAGATGACCCCAAAACAGGAATGGTTTAACAGGTGGAGGCCACTGACATTTTTCCCTCCTCATCTTTTCTGACTGTTTCTTCACTAGTTTTGCATTTGGCTACAGTCAGTGTCACTACTGGTAGCATGAGGCGATACCTGGACCCTACAGAGGTTGCACAGGTAGTCCAACTTCTCCAGGATGGCACATCAATACGTGTCATTGCCAGAAGGTTTGCTGTGTCTCCTGCACAGTCTCAAGGGCATGGAGGAGATTCTAGGAGACAAGCAGTTACTCTAGGAGAGCTGGAGAGGGCCATAGAAGGTCCATAACCCATCAGCAGGACCAGTATCTGCTCCTTTGGGCAAGGAGGAACAGGATGAGCACTGCCAGAGCCCTACAAAATGACCTCCAGCAGGCCACTGGTGTGAATGTCTCTGACCAAACAACCAGAAAGACTTCATGAGGGTGACCCAAGGGCCCCATGTCCTCTAATGGGCCCTGAGCTCACTGCCCAGCAGCATGCAGCTCGATTGGCATTCGCCATAGAATACCAGAATTGGCAGATGCACCACTGGTGCCCTGTGCTTTTACAGATGAGAGCAGGTTCACCCTGAGCACGTGACAGAAGTGAAAGGGTCTGGAGAAGCCATGGAGAACATTATGCTGCCTGTAACATCATTCAGCATGAGCAGTTTGGTGGTGGGTTAATGATTGTCTGGGGAGGCATATCCATGGAGGGTCACACAGACCGCTACAGGCTTGACAAAGGCACCTTGGCTGCCATTAGGTATCAGGATGAAATCCTTGGACCCATTGTCAGACCCTATGCTGGTACAGTGGCTCCTGGTGCACGACAATTCCTGGCCTCATGTGGTGAGAGTATGCAGGCAGTTCCTGGAGGATGAAGGAATTGATACCATTGACTGGCCACCACACTTTCCTGACCTAAATCCAATAGAACACCTCTGGGACATTATGTTTTGGTCCATCCAATGCCACCAGGTTGCACCTCAGACTGTCCAGGAGCTCAGTGATGCCCTGGTCCAGATCTGGGAGGAGATCCCCACAACACCATCTGTCATCTCATTAGAAGCATGCACCGATGTTGTCAGGCATGTATACAAGAACACAG
Organism: Polypterus senegalus; assembly: GCF_016835505.1. Lineage (NCBI taxonomy): Eukaryota > Metazoa > Chordata > Cladistia > Polypteriformes > Polypteridae > Polypterus > Polypterus senegalus. The sequence goes on along the minus strand of NC_053163.1, from coordinate 144,793,987 downwards.
GGGCCATACAAAGTGCTGCACAATTTTGAGTTGCTGCAATTAAATTTTGGCAAAATGGACTAGCCTGCCACATAATTTTTCACTCTGATTTTTGGGCGCCTTTGAATTCAGGGCTCTGTAGGTTGATCATTTTCATTTCCATCAAACGATGTGGCATCCTTTCGTTCCTAACACATTACCCAGTCTATATCAGTATAGATATCCAGGAGGATTTCTTTTTCCCATTGAGATCTGATGTGTTTTCAAAGTGTTCCTTTAATTTTTTGAGCAGTTTATATATATATATATATATATATATATATATATATATATATATATATATATAATCTGACTTTCTCCAGACCTGACCTAATCTCTAATCTTGTAAGCAAAGCAGGACAGTAAACACACTGAGTATTTGCTCATCCTTTCTTATTTTAATGCAGTAGACTGTAGGCTTAGTCACCAGTGCAGACATGATGATGTGTATGTGTGTGTAGAGGGGAGGCCTGTGGTTTTGTAGTTATATTATACTGAGCGATACATAAGATATTTGTGAAGAAGAATCATAGGCATGTTCCGATTGTTCTGCCTGCTTGATCAAATACAAGTATACAATTCACACATACAGTACAATTAAATCCAGCATCCACATTTTTAATTTATCCTTGCTGTTGACCTAGATTGTCCTTAAATGAAAAGCTGACAATAAGAAATAACAGAAATCATCATGCTGATTACAGCTAATGATAAGCAAATATTGTTTCAAGTAATGAATAAATGATCACCATAACATGCAAATTATCATTAGCAAAATGCAAATACACAGTTAAGAGTTCAGTGTAAAAAAATTTCTCTCAAAAGCTAAAAAAAAAAAAATATCAGGAGTATACAAGTTCAGTTGATGAACTGGTACCATGAGTTAAAGTATAGATAATCAAAAGCAGATTTGTTTTTTGAGCATGTTCATTTTTTTCTAGGGATCCAGTTTTTTGAGCATTAATTTGCCTACCATGATTTCATGTTGTAAAACCCACTCTGTATATTATAAAGATCAGCTCCATGACAGTACCACGAGAAATTAGTTCATGCTTTTGTTTTCATTCAGCTAGATTACTGTAACACACTCCTCTCAGGACCATCAAAAAAAAAAACAGAATGCAGCTGCTAGAATCCTAACTAGGTAAAGAAAATCCGAACACATCTCTCCAGTTTTGATGTCACTACATTGGTAACCTGTGCCATTTAGAATAGTGCTTATGGTTTACCAAGCCTTAAACAATCTCGCTCCATTCTATATTGCAGAATGTCTGACACCTCACACTCCAAATCGTAACCTTAGATCTTCAAATGAGTGTCTGCTTAGAATTCCAAGAGTTATACTTAAAAGAAGTGGTGAGGCGGCCTTCTGCTGTTATGCACCTAAAATCTGGAATAGTTTAATGATAGAAATTCGCCAGGCTAATATGGTAGATCATTTTAAAAAAAGTGCTAAAAACTGATTGTTTCAAACATGGCTTCCTCATAGTTCATTTTAGCGTAACCCTGATATTCTGTATATGCATTGAATCATCATTTTTTCGTGGCTCCAAAATCTGTACTAACCCCTACTTTCTCTGCTGTTCTTTTTCTGGTTTTCTGTTGTGGCGACCTGTGAAACCACCACCTGATCAAAGAACCATGCAGTCCCCACATTGATGGATTGAAGGCCAGAGGTCCACATGACCATCAGCATCTAATTCTTCCATGTGAACCCTGAATACCATGAGAACTGATTGAGGTCATTTACGTTATGCAGAATGCCTAGAGGGGGCTGGGTGGTCTCATGGCCTCGGAACCCCTGCAGATTTTGTTTTTTGTTTTGTTTTTTCTGTCCTCCGTCCATCAGACCTTACTTTTATTCTATGTTAATTAGTATTGCCCAATTTAATTTGTATTTTTTGTCTTTTTTTTCCTCTTTCTTCATCCTGTAAAGTACTTTGAGCTTCATCACTTTTATGAAAATGTGCTATAGAAATAAATATTGTTGTTGTTGTTGTTGTTGTTTGAAGTCACTGAGCGCTTCATTACGATTCATTCAACTGCCAATGCATGTCAATGGAGATTGCATTGCTATCTGTTTGGGTTTATGCACTTGTTAACAACTGGTGGGTCTTAATCTGGACTTTTGGAATAAACTCCTAAACTCAACAAGTGTTAAACTAAAAACACTTTTAGATATTGTTAATCTGACAAATTAGTAAGTGAAATACTGAATTTCCAGTTTACTTTTATATAATCCATTATCTACTCAGCAAGCTCAGAAAGCAGCACATATTGATGAATTTAATGTAATCAAAACATAAACTCAATGCATGCAAACAATTATGTTAATCTATAGAAATTTTTAAAACATTTTGATGTAATAGTTATAATAACTACAGATGCATGTAAAATAAACAAAGTAAGAGATTTGTGCACCATCATGGAGTTTTTCTAGGGTTTATTTCCCTACAAGATTTCAGGTAATGGAAGCACAGAAACAGGAGTAAAGAGTGCATCAGATTAGATGGTTTGTGTTTTCTACTGATTAAAATTAAGTTATGCAGATTATCATGGCACTAGAGAGTAGCAATGTACCACATTTTGCTCAGATATGGCAAAAAGAATTTCACTGTACTCTGTATAACACTACTGCCATTAACATAGACCTCTGCCAATAACATGTCCCTTTACTCCATCCTGGGCATATTGTACACATCATATTTACACTGTCCTATCAACTGGCTGAATCCCATCCCACCTGAAGATCTTAACTAACCCACATATAGTATGGTAACAACTTAGGATAACACATGCACGTTACAAACAGACAAACACGCACACATATAGCCCACCTCCCTGTTTAAACAACCTAAAAGTGTCATACCTGGCAGGAAGGTGAGTGCTTGCAGCATCTGCTTCTCCTGAGTGAAATCAACCATTAGGTGACTCATGTTGTCGCTCACCTTGGCCTTCAGGGACAGACGGAAAGCTGGTGCCATTGTCACACTGGGATAAAGGAGTGGGTGGAGAACAAGAATAAACAAACAGCAGTCACTCTGTAACAAGCAAACTGAATGGAGGTCAGCAAAATACATTTGGCATTATGGAAAAAGAGGAATGGCGCAAAAGGCAACTAATTATGAGCTAAGCTAAAAAAAAAAAACACACCAAAAAACAAAAATGATGGGGAGGGTGAGGGGATGAGGAAGAGGATACGGTACCTATCTTTAATCTGTTTGGCAGCCTTGTAGAAGCAGACAAAGAAAAGAAGAGAAAATAGGTCAGTATCCATTGAAGCAGGCCAAGTGTCAAGAGATCAAGCCAACTACCTTTCAGGCTCTTACAGAGAACCACATGCACATTCAGGAACCAGCAGGAGGAAGGAGCCTACCTCTCGGAAGCCTTCACTTTCGGCTGAACACAGAGTCTGATTGGCCTGTTCTAGCAGCTCCTCCGAGCTCTCCAGGGCTTTGGTGCAGGCACTGAGTTGACTCTGAGATAGCAAGACAGTATAAGTACAGCAGCCAAAGAAAACACATCTTATCATTATCTCCCAATCTTAAGATTGCCCCGAAACATGGGATCACCTGGAGGTCATAGGTCTTGCTTGCCCGCTCTTGTTTAATACGAGTCAGCATGGTATCTTTAAGTTCATCCAGAATAGTGTAGAGTGAGGTGAACTCCTGCTCCAGATCCTGCTGGACTCTTGCAGAGTTCTCCTGCAGAGAAATATGGACAGAGGAACCCATTTGTAGGCACAAAGAATGACACAGTAGACAAAGACAATGGCTGAAAAATTCAAATACCATCACTGGCACAGTGAGTGACTTTTGACCTGCCTGTGTTTAAATTTGTTACATACAGCAGACAGTGTGCTTTTATCCCTTTTTTTTTTTAAATGTAGAAAGTTGTCTTTAGGGAGCCCTTCCAAACTACTGATAAGAATGACAAACGCCTGATTGTATTTATACTATTGGAAAACCCCCAAAGATTTCAATGTTTGTCTTTGTAAGAAATATTTAAAATTTTATGCACAAAAGTCTGTTATTAAGACAGGCTTTTAAAATTCCATATAAATTTGGTAACTCTGGGTAATTTTGGGAATATAAATAACATAAATTAATGTTAGCAGTTGGTGCTGCTACACTAAAGTTTCAGTGTCGTGATTTGAAACCTAGATAGATAGATAGATAGATAGATAGATAGATAGATAGATAGATAGATAGATAGATAGATAGATAGATCGATCGATCGATCTTAATTTGTCCCAAGGGGGAAATTTCATTTTTTACATAAGCTCTTCATATAAATACATTAAAAATAGGTAATTTAGATCACATTATCTGCTCCACAAACTTTACTCTCCCCTTTACAACACTAGCAGCACTGCAAGGATGTTTTTTCATTTCTCCAGTGTCTTCAGTACCATCCAGCCATCCCTGTTAAGTGGTAAACTCAGAGATATGTGGATGGACGAGCCTATGGCATCCTCAGTAATGGACTGTCAGGCAGACCGCACTTTGTGAGACTTGAGGAATGTGTCTCTGAAGTGGAAGTACACAACACTAGAGCACCACTAGGGACAGTCCTCTAGCTCGGTTCACCTTAGACTATGAATATAGCACCAGGTCATGTGATTTGCAGTACATTTCACAGAGAGGATGTGCAGGATTGTTCATAATGGCACTCAATTTTGTTTTTAATTTTCTCCTTTGCAACTACCTCCAGGAGGTTGACAGTGCATTATATAACTGAGCCTACCTTTTTAATTAGTTTGTTGATTCATTTGGCCTCTTCTGAAGTGATGTTACCAGCTCAACACACCACAGTGTAGAAAACTGAACTGGCCAGCAACGAACATAGTCTCATAAGGAAAAAGAGGTTAGAGCAGGCTTTCTTGTGTAGTTTCTTTGAGTTCCGAGATCAGTCCAACCTGTCATTAACATGGACCCCCAAGTACTTCTAGTAAGGCGCTTTTCCACTGCATAGTACAGCACAGCACAGTTCAGTACAGCTCACCTTGGTTCGGCTCAGTTCGGCTCGGTTTGCGTTTCGACTGCAGTTTAGTACCACTTTAGAGTGGGCGGGATTATTCACGTGTCGTTATAGTTGCGCCGCCTCTACTGCCGTGACACCGTGGAACTTTTACAACACGCAGACAACAACAACACTTTAGCTCGACGACGCGCAAGGGTAAGCATCTAAAAAAAGCACATCACTAGCTAACTTGTATCACTGTTGCAAAGCATAAAATGAACTTAACTGCCAGTGTAACATTAAAATGCTGATTCTGTATATTACAGATCTTCCACATTTTGCAAAAAAGTCGCCGCAACAGACCATCTGTTTGGACATTTAACCGTGCCTCAGAGTGGTGGGATGTGATTGTTCCCGGTTTTACAAACACTCAGTGGCTGGAGAACTTTCGAATGTCTGAAGAAACATTCATCCACTTATGCAACAAACTGCGTCCAGCGATGGAGAGACGGGACACAAACTTCCGCGTGTGTGTACCTTTAAAGAAAAGAATAGCCAGTGACGCAGTAATGACGATTTTCTCCGGCCAATCAGTGACCAGCAGAGTTTACACGTCACGTTTTGGTAACGGTTCGGCGCGCTTGGAACCTCAGCTGAGGTGGTACTAAAAAAAAGGACCAGGTACCAGGTACTGTTCCCAGTGGAAAACCCCCCAAAAGTGAGCTGAACTGAACCGTGTCGTGCCGTACTATGCAGTGGAAAAGCGCCAGTAGTGTACCCCATCTACATCCACTCCCTGAATAGTGACCAGACACAGAGGCTCTTTGGTATGGTGAATGTCAATAACCAGTTCGTGGGTTTTGCTGATGTTAAGATGGAATAAGAACAGCAGGCCCAGCTCAGCACCAGTCACACAAGGAGTCCGCAGAGCTCTGTCCTTTATCTTACAGTATGCTCTTCTCTATCTACATGCTCCCCCTTGACCATATTATTCATAACTTTGGGCTGGGTTATCATTTTTATGCAGATGATACTCAACTCTGTTTCAATGTTAAAAGCAGAATTTCATCAGAGCCTTCTCAGCTCAGAACTTACCTCAGTGAAATTAAAACCTGGATGGAGCAGAAGTCCTTAAAATTAAATTGAAACAAAACTAAACTCCTGCTATTGGGCACTAAGGCACAACTTAAGAACAAGAACCTCTTCTCGGTAACTCTTGATGGTGATCTCATTAGACCTTCTTGTAATGCAAGGAATCTTTGTGTCATTTTGGATTTCTCTCTTTCTTACTCCACCTCCACTTTCTTACTTCCACTGTCATATATCCCATGTTTGCTCATTCCTGTCCTTTTCTAATGCTGAGGAACCTATCCATGCTTTTATCATATCCTGCATCAATTATTGTAACTGGCTGGCAGGCGCAGCTTCTAATCTTATATCACATCTCCAGTACTAGGTTGTTGTACCGTGTTAGCCATTATGAATGTAGAGAAAAGCCAAGCAAAATGACACCTTTTATTGGCTAACTAAAGATTACAGTATGCAAGCTTTCGAGGCAACTCAGGCCCCTTCTTCAGGCAAGATGTAATCACATCTTGCCTGAAGAAGGGGCCTAAGTTGCCTCGAAAGCTTGCACACTGTAATCTTTTTAGTTAGCCAATAAAAGGTGTCATCACATCTCCAGGTAATTCAAAATCCTGTGTCTTACAGGATCGAGTATAGAATTCTACTAATAACCTACAAAGCTTTAAATAGCCTTGTACCGGACTACATCAGTGACCTTCTCCATCGTTATGCTCCTGTGCACCCACCAAGGTCCTCTGATTCCGGCCATCTTGTTGTGCTGCGCTCTAATGGTGACAGGGTCTTCAGCTGTATAGCACCCAGACTTTGGAAAGACCTTCCTAAATTAATTAGACTCCATTCATTCTTTTAAAAAACAACTTCAAACTCATCTGCCCAGGAAGGCTTTTACCTTAACCTAACTCTCTGCCCCTTCTTTCAGTTTACCTCTCTGTGCAGACGCTCAGTATAATTTGTGTCTGATTTGTTCAGGCATTTCTTTTAGTATTGAAATTAGCATTATACTCTGGTTTATTGTCTTTTATTCCATTTAATGCTTTTGTGTATTCTGTGTTTATTTGTTTATTGTTCTATGCGGAAACTATTTGTATCATTTTGTTTTAAGTGACTTGAGCATGGGAAAGGTGCTATATAAATAAAATGGATTATTACTAAGACACAGACAATTCTCTTTGCACCAAGATACAAAGTTATCCATCTGACTCTGAGCCCGTGTGCGTGTGTGGTTTTCTGTCACTGCAGCTTTCCATCCAGATCAAACAGACATTAGCCTAACTGGACACTCTAATGTGGCCTGACATGAGGGAGTACGGCTGTCCATGTAAGTGTGGCCTGTGATGGTCTTGAGCTCTAGTCAAGGTTATCCTCCATCTTGTTTTCAGTACTGTGGCTCCTGTCATACTGAAATGGACAAGATGAATAGAAAATGGAAAGAAGGGTAGATGGAGAGATTATTATTTGAATCAGAGCTTAAAAAAAGACAGTTGCATTGCAATGAGATGACAAGCTTTACAATTAGTAAATAAAAATATTCTGTTATTGTAAACTGGTGCTCACAACATGAGGTATAATATAAAATAAAAAGTGTCCGATAGTGCAATGGGGAATAAAAATGTTTTGTTTTTTTTAGTTTATTAAAAAAACACTCATAATATTGACCGTTTGTGTTTTTAATTTAGGATAATGTTGATAGGATGCAGCTTTTAAGTGAATAAACTGTATGACCAAGATTATAATTAAACTATAGAGCTCATTAAGACAAACAACTAGCATTACTTTTAATTGTGTGTATTTAAATGGGAGTTTAACAGAAGGTTATTTACGAGAAGCAACACGCACGCACATGAGACGGTCACTGACAGGCAGGCAATTACTAATGACATCATGCTGTCAAAGGGCGAGGGGAGAAGCTGCCCAGGCCTAACTGTGAATGAAGGTAAGTATTTCAAGGACTGGACAGATTGAGAGGCTGACAGATAGATAAATGGATAGAACCATCAGCTAAGCATGTTGTGCAAAGCAAGCTCTACATATATCTAGAATATAACAAAAAAAAAAAATCTTTTGACATCTGCTTGAAGAGTCCCTATGTGCACTGGTGACTATTTCAAAACAGATCACACAAAGTACGTAACCTTTATCTGCATTAAGACATTCCTTTCCTAGAGTGAGTATACTGTCGTTTTGTTTATTTACATGTTTCTGTTATATTGGAATTGTATTTTTTGTTGAAAAAATTTTTTTATGCTTTTGTCTTGTTTTTCTGGGGGTAAAGATAACGCTAAGGAGACTACAATACCTTCAGACTGACAAAAGAGCATGACCAAGGGTAAATTCTCAGTCGTCCAGCTTTGACTGATATAACTGTAACTAAAAATAGCCAAAAAGTGACCGTATAAAAGAAAACACCCTTATTGTCGTGACGCAGACGTTGTGCAGTGTTTGAGAGAGAAACAGATAATCTATGGCTTTGAAAATGGAGGGATGACATGCAGCTTTTAATATGAGAAATGAGAATGCAGCATTGGTATGAGAGAGAGAGGAGGGCGGTGTGGGCAGTTCTGAAGCCACACCAAACCATCATGCTATCCGAGGGCGAAACTGCAGCTCAACCTAAAATAAACCCTGATGAAGAGGAGGAAGAGAAAGGCTGGGCAGTGGTGCATCATTTTAAAGAAAGCCTTGGTTGGATTAAGAAGAACGGACTCTTCAAATTACATATTTATCTCTCTCAGTTATACTGTAGGGTGTTGTAACCATGTTAGTCATTATGAAGGTAGCGAGAAGTCAAGTAAAATGACACCTTTTATTGGCTAACTAAAAAAGATTACAATACACAAGCTTTCGAGGCAAGATGAAGAAGGGGCTTGAGTTGCCTGAAAAACTTGCATATTGTAATCTTTTTTTAGTTAGCCAATAAAAGGTGTCATTTTACTTGACTTCTCACTACAGCTATAGTGAAGTATATAAGTTTATAGATACTGATTTTAAGTGTTCTTCTGTTAACTTCTAGTATTTAAAGGCCGGCTTATCTGCAAATAAATATAAGTAATGATTAAAGTTGAAATATTACCTCCATGCAGCATGCCTTGTTTATTGACATCATCTGCCCCTGTGTGCTTGTTCAAGTGATTCATTAGTTGTTTAGCTCTTTCAAAAGTAGCACCCAGGAAAACTGAAGGATGCAGGTAACCTGGCAGGAGAATCTCCTGGCCTTTCTGGAGTATGTCTTAGGGTTCATTTATACTTCACGCTCAGAACGCATATGCGCCCGCATCATGGCTTCCACGCGTTCATTTGACGCGTCCTGTGAGCAGGTCCTCAAAAATTAACGAGACACGTGCGCGAGGTGCTGTACGAGCAAAAAATTGGGGGGTTGCAGTGTGCCAAAAGTTGGAATGTGACATCAGAGTCTCTGTTTACTATCCACATGTAACAGAAAGCCGCTTTGCGGATCCTACGAGATTGATGTGCGCGCTTCGATATTTGATGAATGGTTCGATGTGGTGAAGCAAAATGCCGACATACAAATGCGTTTGTGGTGCTTTTATTTTCAAGCGTCACATATTTCCCATCGTAATGACACAATACATTTTAAAAGTCTCGCATACCGTCTCCTGTGCCGTCTTTTTTTTATTCCTAGGGCTTCCTCCGGACCTGACAGCAGCGGCAAACAGCAATAGATCGTCACACAGAACACATTAAATGTATGCTATTCCAACTCTCTGCACATTTAGATTCCTACGATTTACACTTGATATCATTTTCATGATGAAATGCATTAAAGTATGTACAGTATGTTACATTTTACAGATAAGTCATTCATTTCGTTTAAATAATGAATAGTGTTAATAATTACACACATGGGGGTGACACAGTGGCAGAGCGGTAGCACTGCTGTCTCGCAGGGAGTCACGTCGCTGGTATTCTCTGCCTGGAGTTTGCATGTTTTCCGTCTGGGTTTCCTTCCAAAGATATGCAGATTTGGTGACACTAAAATGACGCTAGCGTGTGTATGTGAGTGCTTGTATTCACCTTGCAATGAGCCGACGCCCGTCTGCCTCGTGCCCAATGCTTGCTGGAATGGACAAATCCCTGAATTGATGGATTTAACCATTAAACATCCTTTTCAGAGATATTGCGGTAAGGTGTCATCGGAATTTAATGGGTGTTCCAGGCAAATCACAACACAGCGAAGCCGAACCTGTTCTCACTGTGATGATATCTCGCTCTGCCACCTGATGGATTCCTCCAGATTTCTGTAAAGTAGGCGCACAAGAATAAATAGTAAAACGCTTGTGTAGCAGGAGTGTCCGCTGCAGCATGCATCGCATGAAGTATAAACCCGGCCTTACATGCTTGTTCAGGTGTGAGATGTGAAGCCCTTTCTAGGGTAACAATGAGGTAGCCAGCCTCTGACCCTCAGAAGATATTGAAGCTGAGGTTGCCAGTCTTGGCCAAATTGCTAATGTTAGGCTAGGTTAGGTCAGAATAGGTGGTCTTTATTACAGAATTAATTTTAAGATTGTCATTATGGTTTTCTCCACTATAAAACAGCTGAGTTCTCTAAGAAAGAAATCTTTGTCTGCCCCTTCCTACCAATATGTTCTGTGTCATGATTAAAGTTGGATTTGTTATCAATGATTGTCCCCAGATATTTGTAGTGCTCAGCCATCCCTCCTTTAATTAAAGTTGAGGTAGTGGAAGGAGGAGGATATCCAAGATCTACAACCAAATTGTTTTGTCTCAGAAATATTTAGCTCTAAAAAGGAAAGATTACACCATTGAACAAATGCATCGACAACAGGTTCATGGCTGTCTTCTTTATCTTCAACAAGATTAACAATGACAGAGTCATCTGCAAATGTCAGGCTATGTCTATCCTTGTGGGAACTCCAGCAGTTATTTGTAAACAAGATGAACAAAAGAAGTGATAAAACAGCAACCTTGGGGGTGGCACCAATAGATATACAGTTTGACTGTATTTAGAATATCAGAAAAACAGCCATTGTTTAAAAGTCCAAAATCCACCCCCATTGATCCAAGTCGATCCAAAACGAATTGATCAATCAAGAAGTTTTTCAATTAAAATGTGAAGCTGGATTGTATTAAAACGTGTTTGAATTGTACTGATTTTTCAAAAGTAGCTGATTTGGGAGGTCACGGCAGAAGAACAGCTCTTGGCCTATGCTAAGGTACTTTGGAAAATGTAGGCTTTTCAGGAGTAGTGATTTGTGTGTCCCAACGAGTATGCAGCTCCTGGCCCTTGCGAAGGTGTTGATGTGGAGGTAGTCAGCCTCAGCTGTCACAGAGACATTAAAGCTGAGGTAGCCAGCCTTGGCCCTTCCACCCTTCCATCTGTGTTGAGAATGAGTGAATGCTACACATGTAAGTATCACAGGGTGTACATAAAAATAAAGCCTACGAAAGAAGACACTTCCAGTATTAACTTGTCCACCAATATAAAAAAATGTTTTAGAGGCCAAAAATACCTTTTGGGAATGCTTTCAAATGATAAGACAGTATGGAAGGCACTGGAGTACTTAGACCGAGGTGCAGAAATGCACAGGCATAAGGAAATATATGAAACTTCATGAGTTTTTGGGTTGAGGCCGGCTCTACTTCTACACACAGGTACTCATTTTCGTGTTCCACTTCTGCAATTTGAATTCTGGTCAAATCTGAGGCTTTCATAATCCACTGCTCTGACAGTCTGGACAAATATAGATACTGATAATCATGTGTATATCCTTTAAAAACTATCAGGCTATACAGAGCTGCTTGCCTTAATCAGTTATGATCTATAACAGCTATTGGGCACATTTTTCTTCACAATCAGGAAGACATCACACAGGTCAGTGCACAGAACATGATACAAATTTGGTAAAGGAAAAACTAAGCACAAAGACAAAAGAATCAAAAACAAGATTTGCTGATAAGGAATAAGGATCGTGGTTGGTTATACATGTAGGATTGTGCAAAGAGACTCCGATGATTATCCAGACAAACACTGCATGCCACCTGTCTGACTTAAGACGTCACTTGTGCGTTAACTGTATATTGCAGATAAGCAGATAACAGCCTGGCTAAGGGAGCTCTAAAAAGCCCGCATGATGGCAATATGAGAGATCTACAAATGACATCAAGCCTAGATATTTAAAAAAATGGTGCCAGGTTTCATTCACTAGCACAGTAAACCCTGAAGCCAGAAATACTGCTGATATGGTAATCAGAGACTATAAAAGCAAGGCTGATCACAACCAGGCTTATTTAAAAAAATAATAATAAATCATATACATCTTTGACAATGACAATGCTCTGCTTGCAAATCTAATATTCTGCTCTCAAAAGATAATGTTCACATTGCAGCCTGGGTTTACTCAGATTAAATCGTTTGCTTTGACAGGCTTCTGCATATAAAAATCTGTAGTCCTTGACAGGACAACTAATATCAATATTTCACCAAGGAGAAGCACATACCAAAAGTAATCTGTCCACTAAACCATTCCAATGTCCTAGCCACTTTTAAGGCTACAATAAAGCTGCAATAGTTAAAACATGCAGTCATTTCCAAACTTATTGGCACCCTGGGAAAAAAAAAACAAAAATCCATTAACAGCCAGACACATAAATATATTCAGGGTGACTAATTGTTGTGTATATTGAAGGACAATCCCAATGAAATGATTTAGGTAATTCAAAAAACATTATTTGTCCAATATTTTTCACACCACTTATTTCTCAATGCTGTAACTAAGGTTTCAAATAAAAATGCCTTGTTGGGTGTGCCATAAATGCACTCCATTTAATCTCAAATCGTATCAGTCCTACTCAACATAGATAAAAGTCTGACCACTAGGGCATTAGAACACGCTAGACGAGAACAGGCCATTCAGCCCAACAAAGCTCGCCAGTCCTATCCACTTGTTTCCTCCAAGAAAACATCAAGTCGAGTTTTGAAAGTCCCTAACGTCTTACTGTCTACCGCACTACTTGGTCGCTTATTCTAAGTGTCTATTGCTCTTTGTGTAAAGAAAAACTTCCTAATTTTGTGTGAAATTTACCCTTAAGTTTCCAACTGTGTCCCCGTGTTCTTGATGAACTCATTTTAAAGTCACCGTCTCAATCCACTGTGCTAATTCCCTTCATAATTTTAAACACTTCAATCATGTCACCTCTTAATCTTCTTTTGCTTAAACTGTAAAGGCTCAGCTCTTTTAATCTTTCCTCATAACTCATCCCCTGTAGCCCTGGAATCAGCCTAGTTACTCTTCTCTAGACCTTTTCTAGTGCTGTTATGTCCTTTTTGTAGCCTGGAGACCAAAATGCACACATCTCAGATGAGGCCTCACCAGTGCATTATAAAGGTTGAGCATAACCTCCTGTGACTTGTACTCCACACATCAAGGCGCTATATAACCTAACATTCTGTTAGCCTTCTTAATGACTTCTGAACACTGTCGGGAAGTCGATAGCTTACAGTCCACTATGACTCCTAAATCCTTCTCTTAAGGTGGACTTCTCGATTTTTGTGTATTCAAACCTAAAATTTTTACTTCCTATGTGTAATTCTTTACATTTACTGACATTAAATTTGATCTGCCACAAATCAGCCTAAGCCTCTATGCCATCGTCCTTCTGTAATGATATAACGGATTCCAAATTATCTGCTAATCCACCTATTTTGGTATCATCTGCAAACTTAACCAGCTTGTTACTTATATTCCTATCTAAATCATTTATATTTATTAAAAATAGCAGCGGCCCCAGCACTGACCCCTGCTGGTCACCACTCTTAACATCGGCCAGTTCTGATGAGGTTCCTCACACCATCACCCTCTGCTTCCTGTGTCTGAGCCAATTCTGCACCCATCTAAAAACATCACCCTGAACTCCCACTTCTTTTAGTCTGACCAATCAGATGTTTAAACCCCCAGACAGACAAGACAGTCAACCTGGCTCAAGCCACTTATGCATCCTGTGCAATACCACTTTAAAGGAAAAATGCAGCTTTTAGATCAGGGCTCCAAATTCAGTGTGGGATTGTCTCACAAATTTATTAATACCCCAAATTCTGACTTTTAATGCGTGAATTTCTCACATATATTTATTTAATAAGCAATCTCTTTACCATAGTTGGTTGAAAGGATATTCGAAGTCTTTTTCAAATTACTAATATAATTTTTTCTTAGTAAATTCTTAAGAATTTATACTTTTTATTGTTCATGTTTGTTAAGCTCACATGCACTGGATGTCACTTGCCTTTTACAATTGCTCTTGACTAGAGTGTGTAGCTGGAGAAGTGTCCAACTGCAGTCAGGACAGTTTTAGGCCTCGGACAGATCCGAGCACTTCAGACATTATGAGGTCCATAAATTGATGGCCCCCTCCCCTGTTTCGCTAGCGAACTGACGCCTATGTTACACGCCCCTCATGACAATTTCAATTCCCTTTAGTTCCTGCGCTCAAATGTGGATTCAGCATTTACTAAACTTCTAAACTATCGAGGTCTCTCAGTTTTGCATCTGAAGCAGTTGTTTTGGTGTCCTATATTAGAAACAAACTGAACCAAAAATCTTAACATTTTGTATTTTATAGTACAGCATACATTATATATCTGCATTTGCCCTGTCTAATTCATGAGACTGCACTTTTTAATACGTTCGTTATATGCGGCACTCAACGGAGTAGCGGCTCTGTGGCTAAGGATCTGCACTGGTAATCGGAAGGCTCACCCCATACAAAAATGGGAAATGCTAAGGAAGAAGACGAAGAAGAATAAATTATATGCTGCACTCAGCTGCGATTAACAGTAAATGTTCTTATAGACTCTGAATCGAATAAATCATATAATTTGTGTAAAGTCAGCGCCCTCTCTGTGTTATATCATTAGTACTGTATTATTACAGGTGTACAAAATTTTAATATCTATATTAATGATGAATTAATTGTGCAGAGTTTATACTCCAGAAGAATGATGCACTCGCCCTCAGAAGCACGAAGAGGCATAAAGTAGTCATTCGAGTCCCCCCAGCTAAGACCTTCTCTGTTAGCCAAGCGGCTTTGTGTACCCATTGGGGATGATTTGCGACCTCACACCAAGTACGAAGAGACATTTATTGCATTAGCATGACAGTTTATCCTGGTGAAGCTTTTTTATTTATAATAAATATTTTTTTGCACACGTTCAGTTTGTCACCATTACTATAACTGAACATTTAGCACAAAAATGTACCGATAACACGGTGATGAGGTCTTCGAAAGTGGGTGGAGTCCAAAATGATGCAGCTAAATAGAAGCGTCATCTTATGGGCCTCAGAATGTCTCCTGCCGCTGCATCTGTCCGAGGCCTAAAACTGTCCTGACTGGAGTTCCTCAACCTGATCGGCTGTTCAGTGGAGCGCAGGAGATAAAGACATGGGGAGTGTGTGATGCCCTGTGTTTAAACTCTACTTTAGAAGAAACTCGACTACACTTTGTTATATTGAAGGCTAAAAACAGGCTGCAGTATATTCTTCTGTATAAATTGATACCAAAATTCAGTAAATTTACCTGGATTGTTTAATGAATTTGTTTGGACTGACTGCTTGCCTGTAAAACCTGATCTGAAAAGTACCATTAGTGACACACAAAAAGACAAACAATGCTCAAGGATAACTTTCAAGAGGTTCATCTGTAGATACTGTACAGGTGCTGGTCATAAAATTAGAATATCATGACAAAGTTGATTTATTTCAGTAATTCCATTCAAAAAGTGAAACTTATATATTAGATTCATTCACTACACACAGACTGATGTATTTCAAATGTTTATTTCTTTTAATTTTGATGATTATAACTGACAACTAATGAAAGTCCCAAATCCAGTATCTCGGAAAATTAGTACATCAATTAAGACCAATGCAAAAAGGATTTTTAGAAATGTTGGCCAACTGAAAGGTATGAACATGAAAAGTATGAGCATGTACAGGACTCAATATTTAGTTGGGGCTCCTTTGGCCTGGATTACTGCAGCAATGTGGCGTGGCATGGAGTCGATCAGTCTGTGGCACTTCTCAGGTGTTATGAGAGCCCATGTTGCTCTGATAGTGGCCTTCAGCTCTTCTGAATTGTTGGGTCTGGCGTATTGCATCTTCCTTTTCACAATACCCCATAGATTTTCTATGGGGTTAAGGTCAGGCGAGTTTGCTGGCCAATCAAGAACAGGGATACCATGGTCCTTAAACCAGGTACTGGTAGTTTTGGCACTTTGTGCAGGTGCCAGGTCCTGTTGGAAAATGAAATCTGCATCTCCATAAAGTTCGTCAGCAGCAGGAAGCATGAAGTGCTCTAAAACTTTCTGGTAGACGGCTGCGTTGACCTTGGACCTCAGAAAACCCAATGGATCAACACCAACAGATGACATGGCACCTCAAACCATCACTGACTGTGGAAACTTTACACTGGACCTCAAGCAATGTGGATTCTGTGCCTCTCCTCTTCCTCCAGACTCTGGGACCTTGATTTCCAAAGGAAATGCAAAATTTACTTTTATCAGAGAACATAACTTTGGACCACTCAGCAGCAGTCCAGTCCTTTTGGTCTTTAGCCCAGGCGAGACGCTTCTGATGCGGTCTCTTGTTCGAGTGGCTTGACACAAGGAATGTGACAGCTGAAACCCGTGTCTTGCATTCGTCTGTGTGTGGTGGTTCTTGAAGCACTGACTCCACCAGCTGCAGTCCACTCTTTGTGAATCTCCCCCACAGTTTTGAATGGGTTTTGTTTCACAATCCTCTCCAGGGTGCGGTTATCCCTATTGCTTGTACCCTTTTTCTACCACATCTTGTCCTTCCCTTCGCCTCTCTATTAATGTGCTTGGACACAGAGCTCTGTGAACAGCCAGCCTCTTTAGCAATGACCTTTTGTGTCTTGCCCTCCTTGTGCAAGGTGTCAATGGTCATCTTTAGGACAACTGTCAAGTCAGCAGCCTTCCCCATGATTGTGTAGCCTACAGAACTCGACTGAGAGACCATTTAAAGGCTTTTGCAGGTGTTTTGAGTTCATTAGCTGATCAGAGTGTGGCGCCAGGTGTCTTCAATATTCAACCTTTTCACAATATTCTAATTTTCCGAGATATTGAATTTAGGACTTTCATTAGTTGTCAGTTATAATCATCAAAATTAAAAGAAATAAACATTTGAAATACATCGGTCTGTGTGTAATGAATGAATCTAATATACAAGTTTCACTTTTTGAATTGAATTACTGAAATAAATCAACTTTGTCATGATATTCTAATTTTATGACCAGCACCTGTATACCTGTGGCTAAGGTTGCCACTTCTCAGACTCTGAAAAGAAAGGCATTTCAGAAAAAAAAATGAGGACTTCATAGGATGTGTTTCCCTATGATACCACAATTCACCTTTATATTCTCGTGTGGTATTTAGTAATGTTCTCTGGTTTTGTCAATATTTCATAATCCATCCACTATGCAACCCACTATATCCTAACTACAGGGTCATGGGTGTCTGCTGGAGCCAATCTCAGCCAACACAGGGCGCAAGGCAGGAAACAAACCCCGGGCAGAGCGCCAGCCCACCGCAGGGCATGCACACACACACACACACCAAGCACACATTAGGGACGATTTAGAATCGCCAATGCACCTAACCTGCATGTCTTTGGACTGTGAGAGAAAACCAGAGTACCGGAGGAAACCTACGCGGACACAGGGAGAACATGCAAACTCCACGCAGGGAGGACCCGGGAAGCGAACCCAGGTCTCCTTACTGCGAGGCAGCAGCGCTACCCACAGCGCCACCGTGCCGCCCATTAATGGTAAAAATCTCAAAGAAAATGTGTTCATGGGCGAGCAGATAATAGTCATAGTCCTTCTCAAGCCTGCTTACTCCCATTCAGAGGAGCAGAGAGCAAACTAAACTGATAGAACAAGGCACAATGCAGGCAAAAAACCTGGCTGGGGTGCCAACCTACCGTAGGGTCCACTCACACAGGGACCATTTACCATGTGAAAAGAAACTGGAATACCCAGAAAAAAAAAACAACACAAGACACAGGAAAAACAGACAAGCTCACTGCAGGCAATCAGGTACTGGATTTGAACCTGGATCAGTGAAGTGGCTGTGCCAATCAGTCTCCACTACTCTGCCACCCCAGCTAAGTCTATATTAAATACACGTTAAACAGATGATTTACTCAAAATTCTTAAATTGTGTGCATTTACACAGCCTTATGTTAACAGGGAATACAGTACAGTATGGATGAAAAAATTTAAAAGAAAAATATAAATTTTTCTCAGCATATTTTATTTTATATCCTATAGCTTTTTATGTGTCAACTGAAGTAATTGTTCTTTGGAAAGTCTGGAGTTTTGACTAAATGTGAGTGGAAATCTTTACACACAAAATTAAAGAATTCCATAAAAAAAACTGGCTGATAATTATCTACTCAAAAATTTTATAAAACTACTGTAAACATTAGCAAAAATAAGCTGTGAAATAAAAAAATGCCTGAAATGGTAATATCAAAGTGCTTTTTAAATTGTGGGCCGTTACAATACAATACAATACAATACAGTTTATTTTTGTATAGCCCAAAATCACACAGGAAGTGCCACAATGGGCTTTAACAGGCCCTGCCTTTTGACAGCCCCCCAGCCTTGACTCTCTGAGAAGACAAGGAAAAACTCCCAATAAAAACCTTGTAGGGAAAAATGGAAGAAACCTCGGGAAAGGCAGTTCAAAGAGAGACCCCTTTCCAGGTAGGTTGGGCGTGCAGTGGGTGTCAAAAGTAGGGGGTCAATACAATACAATATACAGAACAGAACAATTCCTTAAGACTGCATAATAATAAAAATTTTAGAAGTCCGGTTTAACAGTAGATGATATGACATAATTAGGTTTGGATATTTTTAGAGTCCTGGAGACCTCATCCATCTAGCTGCCTCCCCATTTGGTCATGCCACATCTGAAACGTTGCTCCGATGAAAGGACCCCTCCGTTGACACCTGCTCTCTACACACACACACACATACAGTTTCACTTCTCGAGAGTTTGAACTTTCTCCCTGTGCTCAATTCAAGGGGAAATTGACACCCAATTTTAAAACGGAATTTCAAGCCCTGTAAAAATGAAGAATAACCAGCCAGGCAAACCAACGACGGTGTCCCACCAGACAACCATTGTTAATGGATCTTACTGCCCTGAAAATGTCAGATTACATGACTAAGAATCACAGGTAATGAATGACTGGCTACATGATTCCCACGTGACGCCTTATCACAGTTTACAATTTCCAACATCTCACGAGCTCACTGCAATTTGACAGCCAATTAATGTGCGGTCAGACGGCGCAGGTGGCTGTACTATTGTTTTCCAGGTATGGGGAGTTCAGCCGCATTCTCAACCTGTCATGGTAAGACAAATACAAACACAGACAGACAAGCCTCCCTTTTGTTCACATGGTCCAAAGCACCTGCTTAGTCTTAGGCGTGGCCCACACTAACACGGGTATATGTGGAAACACTCTACGTTTTCAAAATGTTTCATCCAAGCTAGTGTTTTCAGATCATTTATTTACCTTTTTCATTCGCTCTGAAACTCCAAAAATGCATGAATCTTTCTTATTGGGCCTGCACGATTTATCAAGATTAAGATGCAAGGTTCCTTTATTGTTATTGCATAACACATACCAGAAACAATGATCAAAAACTATACTTTTAAAAACCACACATCTAATATTCTCACATATATAACTCACACATTAGCACAATTGTCAGCATATGCAAAAAAAAAAAATACATTTATATTTTGAGAAAATAAGTAACAATGATGAATAAAATATTTCACAATGATGTCTATAAGGTATGTGATTTCAGTACAGAATTTAGTATAGTAATCACTTTGGGATAGAAACTGTTCATCAGTCTTGTGGTCCGCACTCTAATGGCCCCTATATACAACACAAGTCCCTTACGACGCTGGATTTATCAGCCAAAAGTAAAAAGGTAAATAGCATTAGGAAAAAACAAACACTTCATTGTGTGGACAGACTCTTTTTTAAACCATAAGTTGTATCTAACGTGTTAATAAGTTAATTTTCCCCTGCTTTTGATTTGGATTCAAATGTGACTGTATACGTTTTGCAAATGTAAAGAATCGAAAGGCCGTTTAAACCCCTTATCAAATCATACTACTGTTTTTACATTAAAAATAATTAGCGTATATACTCGCGAATAAGATCTCCTGCGGATAAGTTGGGACTTGTTCTGTTCTGTATTTTGTATTGTATTGACCCCCTTCTTTTTGACACCCAACTGCACGCCCAACCTACCTGGAAAGGGGTCTCTCTTTGAACTGCCTTTCCCGAGGTTTCTTCCATTTTTTCCCTACTGGGGTTTTTTTGGGAGTTGTTCCTTGTCTTCTTAGAGAGTCAAAGCTGGGGGGCTATCAAGAGGCAGGGCCTGTTAAAGCCCATTGCGGCACTCCTTGTGTGATTTTGGGCTACACAAACAAACTGTATTGTACTTGATTTCATCGTATAATTTCTGTTCTTTATATAGAATACACTACCATGACTGTTCATTTGTCTGTCCAGGATTTTAAATCACCTGTAGCCCACAAACCGTTTGACCTATTGATCTGAAATTTGGTATACATATACTATGTGACCTCTACTATCTGTTTTCAGGGGGATGATTGACCTCCAAGGTTATTCCTCTATTTAATTTTTTTTTTTACTTTAATTGTAGAATCAACTCTCGGCAGCAGCCAGCAGTGAGGTTGTGTGGCGCATGCGTACGGGCGCCGTTCTCATCCCTACCACCTTCGCCGTCAATTCCTCTACCTTTTCATATCTTACATCATTCTTGAGGCAGATTGAAGACATAAATGCCAGCTTAAGTGAAAAATTAAGGAGAACGTACTAAGTAACAGCAACACAAACACTGACTTAATCATTTTTAACGCAAAAAGATGCCGACGAAAGAAGAGAAGAAGCGGGCCGCTAGGGTGGAGAAAAGAAGAGCTGCTCAGGAAGCAGCAAGCGCATCAACCTCTGAGCAAACGAATGATAAACGTCCAGAGAAAGAGGATGAAAACTAGGAATGCTCAGGTCAAGTGTATTCACTGCACATTATCGTGCAGTGCGCCGTTACTGGTATTTTATAATGTTGGCCGCACAAGTCGAATGTGGAAAACTCACGCTATTGATCCAAGAGATTACGGCATGCTAACGCCCACCTGAGAGAGTAACCACGGAGCACACGGCCTTTTTTTCTATGTGGGTGCGGCAATGTGCTGTATCAGCGTGTGCTCCTAACCTCTCTCTCTCTACGAGACCACACAGTAATACCCGAACTATTCCAAAGCAACATCTCCACTGTTTTGTGTTTTTTGTACCTCACACTCTCATACACCTTTATTGTAAGAGCATCCCTTATCTACGATGAATCGTTCGATTAGAAGAAAAATATGAAGCTGGTTTTAAATTAAAAGTCGTTGAAGTAGTGAGCTACTACTAGTAACAGTGCTGCTGCAACAAAATTCAATGATATCTGTGAAACTGATGCGAAATTGGAGCAGGCAAAAAGATGTGTAAAAAAGAAAAAGAAAAAAAAAAAGTGTTGCATTTTTGAACGGCGTATAAGTTGGGGTCTGATTTTATGATCGAGTTTTTTGGGTTTCAAGACCCAACTTATATGTGAGTATACACGGTAATCAAAAAGCATTTGGTGTCTACATGGAAAATTACAAAATACAAACCCACAAAAAAAATAACATATAATCCCCTTGTTAAAATCAATGTGGAGGCGGGTTGAAGAAATATCACTGCTTAATAATATAAGATAAAAAAATGGTGGAGATGGTAAACCAAGAAAAAAAACTTTGAGAACCCCAGCCTAAAGATACCAGGAGATATCTGATGCCATATTCCTTAATAGCTTGCTATAGTTAAGCATTTGCTTTGAATAATAGATAGATAGATAGATAGATAGATAGATAGATAGATAGATAGATAGATAGATAGATAGATAGATAGATAGATAGATAGATAGATAGATAGATAGATAGATAGATAGATAGATAGATAGATAGATAGATAGATAGATAGATAGATAGATAGATAGATAGATACTTTATTAATCCCAAGGGGAAATTCACATAATCCAGCAGCAGTATACTGATACAAAGAAACAATATTAAATAAAATAGTAATAAAAATGAAAAAAAAATTAAAATAAAATTAATGTTCGCATTTACTACCCCGGGTGGAATTGAAGAGTCACATAGTGTGGGGGAGGAACGATCTCCTCAGTCTGTCAGTGGCTCTGCTATTGTCTAAAATCATGCTGTGGGACTGCAGAAATCAAAATCCAGGATCATGCCCAGCTTTGCAGCATTGGTTTTTTTTTTTTTTACAGGGGGGCTCTGACCAGATGGTAGAATATTTTGAAGGGCCTTACCTTAAAAAAAGGTTGAACACACTAAGAAGCATTTTTTGACAATAAACAATTAAACTTTCCAACATTAAATAAGGTCAATGTAGCTCAGGCCAAATTTACACTTTACCTGAATGTTAACTGTAGTTACTCAAAGTATGGGCAACAAAGGAACCCTCTGAATTTGTGTGAGCACAGCAGCTCTCAGAAAATTATCATCAATTTGTTGGGTTTATTTTATGTAAAATACTCGTAGCTACTTCCTGGTGCAAAATGAGAGCTTCTCTACTGGCTGTTTGATTATATCAATTAAAAATCAGTGGAGAATCTGAAACTCACCTACAGTGCATGCATCCAGAAAGTATTCCCAGCGCATCACTTTCTCCACATTTTGCAAATTTATTAAAAATTAAAAAATTGAGAAATCACACGTACATAAGTATTCACAGCCTTTGCCATGAAGCTCCAAATTGAGCTCAGGTGTGTCCTGTTTCCCCTGATCTTCCTTGAGATGTTTCTGCAGCTTCATTGGAGTCCACCTTTGGTAAATTCAGTTGATTGGACCTATTTTGGAAAGGCACACACCTGTCTATAGAAGGTCCCACAGTTGACAGTTCATGTCAGAGCACAAACCAAGCATGAAGTCAAAGGAATTGTCTGTAGACCTCTGAGACAGGATTGTCTTGAAACACAAATTTGGGGAAGGTTACAGAAATATTTTTGCTTCTTTGAAGGTCCCAATGAGCACAGTGGCCTCCATCATCTGTAAGTGGAAGAAGTTCAAAACCACCAGGACTCTTCCTAGAGCTGGCCGGCCATCTAAACTGAGCGTACAGGGGAGAAGGGCCTTAGTCAGGGTGGTGACCAAGAACCCAATGGTCACTCGGTCAGAGCTCCAGAGGTCTTCTGTGGAGAGAGGAGAACCTTCCAGAAGGACAACCATCTCTTCAGCAATCCACCAATCAGGCCTGTATGGTAGAGTGGCCAGACGGAAGCCACTCCTTAGTAAAAGGCACATGGCAGCCCGCCTGGAGTTTGTCAAAAGGCACCTGAAGGACTCTCGGACCATGAGAAACAAAATTCTCTGGTCTGATGAGACAAAAATTTAACTCTTTGGTGTGAATGCCAGACGTCACGTTTGGAGGAAACCAAGCACCGCTCATCACCAGGCCAATACCATCCCTACAGTGAAGCATGGTGGTGGCAGCATCGTGCTGTGGGGATGTTTTTCAGCGGCAGGAACTGGGAGACTAGTCAGGATAAAGGGAAAGATGACTGCAGCAATGTACAGAGACATCCTGGATGAAAACCTGCTCCAGAGCGCTCTTGACCTCAGTCTGGGGCGACGGTTCATCTTTCAGCAGGACAACGACCCTAAGCACACAGCCAAGATATCAAAGGAGTGGCTTCAGGACAACTCTGTGAATGTCCTTGAGTGGCCCAGACTTGAATCTGATTGAACATCTCTGGAGAGATCTTAAAATGGCTGTGCACCGACGCTTCCCATCCAACCTGATGGAGCTTGAGAGGTGCTGCAAAGAGGAATGGGCCAAACTGGCCAAGGATAGGTGTGCCAAGCTTGTGGCATCATATTCAAAAAGACTTGATGCTGGAATTGCTGCCAAAGGTGCATCGACAAAGTATTGAGCAAAGGCTGTGAATACTTATGTACGTGTGAATTCTCAGTTTTTTTATTTTTAATACATTTTCAAAAATCTCAAGTAAACATTTTTCACGTTGTCATTATGGGGTGTTGTGTGTAGAATTTTGAGGAAAAAATGAATTTAATCCATTTTGGAATAAGGCTGTAACATAACAAAATGTGGAAAAAGTGATGCGCTGTGAATACTTTCCAGATGCACTGTATATATTAATTATAAACCATCTTGTGATGGCTCGTCAGCTACAAGAAAGAAAGTCACACCGCCCAGGTCCTTTGTTTTAAAAACAGAATCAAATCTTTATGGTTTTTTCCCTGCAATTTGAATATAAAAAGGCTGTTCTTTCTCATCGGACTGATGGCTGTTTATTTTTAATGAATGGCAACAGAAGTTATCCGATCAAAAACTGAATTACCTGTACTTAGAAGTGAGAAGTAATGTGGAGTGAAAATTTCCATAATATGGCTTGCTGGGTTAGGAGTAACATGACACTGCCTATAAAAACATTTAATACTGCCAGTTCCATTTTGCATATTCAAACTGCAAAACACATTTACATATGCAAAAAATTCAAATATGAATGCAACCGCTCAATTTTTTCTTTGTGTGGGAACTCTTTATTTTCACATGACAATGCCTGCTAATTGCACTTTGCAAATGGAGCACTTGCGTCTGTGTAAAACTGTGCAAACAAAAATTAACCCAAATGCTCAAAGAGTATTTTATATCAGAAGCTCTGCAGTCACACTAAACTTAACAGGTTGCCATCGCTTATCTTACACAAATACAGAAAATGATTCAAGAGCGATTTTCTTCTCACAGGCAAGAACAACATGTTTAATGTGTAAGAAGGGCACAAAATACAAATAGAAGTCCTCCTGTAAAATATGGTGGTGAATCTTTGATGTTATGTTGGTTTGTTTCTGCTGGCCCTGGGGCCTTTCTTAAGGTCAAATGCATCATGAAGTACTAAGATATTTTAAACAGTAAACTGATGACAGCTGCCAGGAGGCTGAAACTTCCCCCCATAACTGGATATTCCAGAAAGACAGTAAAATGAAGCATGTATCCAATTCCATTTTACAACTTCTATCTCAGTCTCCAGATATGAACCCAATAAGAACACATGATTGGCACTGAACAGTAAAAATGTTACCTTGGTATATTCCTTCATAAAACCCTTTAAAATTTCATATGTGTAGTATTCATTCCACTTAATAGTAAATAAATGTAAAATATTTAACATGTTAGAAAGTAAAATAAAGTGCTAGAATAGTAATGTGTATACTGTGCCAGGGCGGCTCTAGGCTCGTGGCCACCCTGGGCAGAGAAAGAATCGGTGGCCCCTTCGCCTGCCAATGTCAATATAGTATCTTATGCACGGCGGATGGCCATGTTCGTTGCGAAACTGCATAGCCGCCTCGTGCTCATGACACAAGCGTTTCACTTATGATAAAGTTCAGGATTGCTCCTATCTGTGACGCAATGAAAGCCTGCTGAGCCGCCTTTCTCTTTCGTTTCGAATTACCAGATTCATGCACTCGAAATCTCTTCGTTTTGCTTAGAATGGGTATGCAAATGTCTTGTGTCCCCTATCCGAGTTCCGACCAGATATTCACGATGACTATTGTGCTAACACTAATACTTTATTAAAACTAGGAGAAACATTGATTTGTAAGACGACTCGCCCACTTGCACTAACTTTGCTTCAGCTGTGTTGTTATTTTCTCTTTC
Source organism: Polypterus senegalus (assembly GCF_016835505.1). Lineage (NCBI taxonomy): Eukaryota > Metazoa > Chordata > Cladistia > Polypteriformes > Polypteridae > Polypterus > Polypterus senegalus. The sequence continues at coordinate 144,768,089 of NC_053163.1, read as the reverse complement.
TGTTTTATATTCAATATATATTGGCGTGGCGACCCCTGGGATTTAGCGGCCCTGCGCAGGTGCGCTGGTTGCACATGCCTAAGGCCGCCCCTGACTGTGCAAAGTAACGAGGATTTTAAAAAATGACTAAATACAACTCATAATATTTCATTTGTGTATTTTATTTTAGTGTTTTTATTTAGGATTATTTGTCCAGACGCCTGCGGTGGGCTGGCGCCCGGGGTTTGTTTCCTGCCTTGCACCCTGTGTTGGCTGTGATTGGCTCCAGCAGACCCCCCGTGACCGTGTAGTTAGGAGAAAGCGGGTTGGATAATGGATGGATGTCCAGACGCAGGATGTAACTGAATAAAGAGTGTCCACAGAGCCCGTACAGGAAAGCTGTCATTAGCTTATAGATCAGATATAGGGACCTAAAGAACTAAGGACTCATAGGATGGTTTTCAGAAGATAGGATAACAGTTTGAAATACATGCAAACAGATTCAAGAATTCTGGGATGATAAATGAAAAAGTAAATATTAAGAGTGTTATTATTTTATCCATTTAAACTCAGAAAAACTAACCAGTGTGTACATGCTTGTAAGAAGATACGAAATAGTGGCTTGGGACTTTGTAAATCAACATGTTTCTCAAAGTTAGCTAAAAGTAACCTCACTCACAACTAACCAGACCTATGAAACTTATCAGTTGTTTGTTTTCTGCTGATCCAGATCTATGAAACTTATCAGTTGTTTGTTTTCTGCTGATGTAAGATCTTATATAAAACAGCCATCAAAGTCACTCTGTAGAGGAAAGGATTTTAAAAGTACTGTACTTTCAGATACATCACAGTTGCCAGAGAAAGAGATGACAAAGCAGTCAGATTTGCCATCTACCATTCTTCCACTCTCGAGCGTCCCACCTGGCTTTAAAAGAATACTCCACCTAAAAATGATATTTTATTTATATGCTACTCACCCCAAGTGCTATGTGGTGTAAATGTAATCTATTTTCACAAGGAATGGAGGGAAGTAACTATCACATAACAGAACTCAACAGCCACCAGTTCTGTACAACGGCAAACAATGTGAAGAACTTCAGTTGGGTTTGGGAACTCGGGCTACTTGTGACACATAATCCATGTGTCTTTTATCCAGTTGTTAGCTCAAAACATGCAAAACAAATCCTTTCCTGCTAAAATAGTGTTAATTAGCTACTTGCTGTATTATCAGGCAGGTTTGTAAGCAGGAATCCCAAAGACCCCTGAGAGAGAATTTTTGAATTGAAGACAGGACTCTTGACCAACAAACTACTAAAGAGGTGGATCTTCAAGTCAAAAAGAGCAAAACTTCAAATTGTGCACTAAACATATTACTAAGACTGCATTTTTCCACTTAAATATTTCATGATCGCTGCAGGAAGCTGAGAATTTAATACATGCTTTTGTGTTAAGCCATCTAGATTATTTAGATGCACCCATACAAGGATTACCAAAAAAAAGAAAAAAAGAGAAAAGTCGGCTGCAGCTAGTCTATAAGGCAGCAGAAGAGATTTTCTTAACTAAAAACAGAAAACCTGAGCCTCTCTCACCAGGCCAAAATTCATTACACTGGCTGCCTGTTTCATTTAGGATTGAATTTAAAATATACAGTAATTAATAATACAGGGTGGCCCATAATTTTGTATATGATTGAAAAGGCGTTATTGTCAGGAAACTACCAAAGTTATTATCAAGTAACATAATGGAACATTATCATTAAGAACCTTAAATGTTTTTTCATCCCCTGTTCTCCATAACATGGTCCACCAATGCGCCATCCAGCTCGATACACGCCTGAAGACGAAGAGCAATGTTGTCACAGGCGGCTTGGTATCTGTACTGGTATCCTCTGAAATTCTTCTGTGATAGCTGCACATAGCTCAGCCACATTGAGGATGTGATGTTGATACACCTTGTCTTTTAGGTAACCCTAAAGGAAAAAGTCTGCTGGGGTCAAATCGAGAGACTGAGATGGCCATTCAACAGATTTGTGTCGGCCGATCCAGCATTGCAGATCCATTTGCTGCCATTCTGTATTTGAACACAGCAGGGGTTGCCCGGTCCAGCACATCACTACTCCCATTCTCAGGCTACACAGTGATGTTATTTTCAATACTTTTTTTGCACAGAAGTTTAAATGCTGCAGCCTGTGAAATGTCATATACATAATTATGGACCACCCTGTATATAAATCTCTAAATAGTCTATCACCATCTTACATTTGGGACTGCTTGTCCCGCTACATCCCCAATTGTAGTCACAGATCCTCTAGCATCAGTCTGCTCAGCATTCTGAGAGTGTGGTGAGGCAGAATTATGTTTTAATTTGGCCTGGGAAATTTAACGCATAAATATTTGAAATTAATGCGTCCTGTGTAATGCGTAAAAAAAATAAAAATTGTTGCATCTAAGGCTGGCAATAAGACAATAGTGTCAGGCAGTGTTTTGGCCAGGGTGGCATTTTCATGTATTTTTTTACATTATGAAACAATAATACAAAAAAGTTAAGGGTGAACCTGAAGAACTGGATACACATCCAGCACCGTATTTATATACTAACTTTAAAAATTTTGAGAAATAAAATTTTATTTAAAAGTTTCAAATTACATGTTTCACAACACCTTGCCACATGTCAGTACGTGGTACTGGCATTCATTTCCTCGATTTATACATATTGACATAGCAGCCAGGGTGTGGGAGGAAGGGGGATTTATGGTAGTCCTGGAGCAATACTAAAGAAAAGTAGCGAAGGTAAAAATTACGCTCTCTCTCTTTTCTTTTTCCATGTCATGTTTCTGTATGAAGATCAAATCAATGTCATATTACATACGTGCAAAATACGTTTTTTTAGAGGGGCACTGAAACCAAAATTAGTCTCTAGTAACTCTGTATTTAACTTGCCAGTCTGACAGGTAGCTCACCGTGCTTACTGTCCTAATATAATAACAAAGATTCTATGAAACAGAAATGTAATGATTATCCCTACCTATTACTCCACTTTGCAGTACCTTTACTAATTAATGCAATTAACTCAAAGTAACCACCAAGTAGTAGTAATAATAATAATAATTCTTTGCATTTATATAGCGTTTTTCTCACTACTCAAAGCGCTCAGCAATTGCAGGTTAAGGGCCTTGCTCAAGGGCCCAACAGAGCAGAGTCCCTTTTTTGGCATTTACGGGATTCGAACCTGCAACCTTCCAATTGCCAGTGCAGATCTCTAGCCTCAGAGCCACGAGCTAGCTGATACAGGGAATTTATTTTAGCATGCCAGGGGCAAAGGTGTAGAGCAGTGTTTTCCAACCAGTGTTTTCTGTGATGGCTCACTTTTTGCAAACCAAAAAACCCCAAGGCACACCACGATACTACCAACCACAAAATCATTACATCTATATACTTGTTAAACCGTTCAAAGTCATGGGACTATCAGAGACACTGGCCAGAAAAAAAAAAAGAGCAGCTTGAAGTTTGGCGTTCAAAGACACACTTAGTGGGCACTTTAGACACATTTTTCCAGCTTCTTCGTCCATTTGCCCACTCATAGAGGTGGTCCTATATGGCACACCTGGGTACTTCTCATTGCGCACCAGGTAAAAAAACACCTGTTTAGAATATAATTATAAAGTCGTTGATGGTGATGAACAATTGAGGATGGCATTTGTGGAGTTTTACACAAGTTTTAATGTACAGTATGCCTATTTAAGAAATGCTTATTTCAATTAAGTCCGTTTTTAGCAGTGCATTCAAACTCTACAGTCGCTTCAATCGTTTAATTTTACTTTGACACGTCTGTGTCTCATATGCCATACCAATTTGAGAATTAATACATTGCTGTCGTAGTACAAACCGGATTCCAAAAAAGTTGGGACACTAAACAAATTGTGAATAAAAACCGAATGCAATGATGTGGAGATGGCAAATTTCAATATTGTATTTGTAATAGAACGTAGATGACAGATCAAACGTTTAATCCGAGTAAACGTATCATTTTAAAGGAAAAATATGTTGATTCAAAATTTCACGGTGTCAACAAATCCCAAAAAAGTTGGGACAAGTAGCAATAAGAGGCTGGAAAAAGTAAATTTGAGCAAAACGAAGAGCTGGAAGACCAATAAACACTAATTAGGTCAATTGGCAACGTGATTGGGTATAAAAAGAGCTTCTCAGAGTGGCAGTTTCTCTCAGAAGCCAAGATGGGTAGAGGATCACCAATTCCCACAATGTTGCGCAGAAAGATAGTGGAGCAATATCAGAAAGGTGTTACCCAGCGAAAAATTGCAAAGACTTTGCATCTATCATCATCAACTGTGCATAACATCATCCAAGATTCAGAGAATCTGGAACAATCTCTGTGCGTAAGGGTCAAGGCCGTAAAACCATACTGGATGCCCGTGATCTCCGGGCCCTTAAACGACACTGCACCACAAACAGGAATGCTACTGTAAAGGAAATCACAGAATGGGCTCAGGAATACTTCCAGAAACCATTGTCAGTGAACACAATCCACCGTGCCAGCTGAAACTCTACAGTGCAAAGAAGAAGCCATTTCTAAGCAAGATCCACAAGCTCAGGCGTTGTCACTGGGCCAGGGATCATTTAAAATGGAGTGTGGCAAAATGGAAGACTGTTCTGTGGTCAGACGAGTCACGATTCAAGTTCTTTTGGAAATCTGGGACGCCATGTCATCCGGACCAAAGAGGACAAGGACAACCCAAGTTGTTATCAACGCTCAGTTCAGAAGCCTGCATCTCTGATGGTATGGGGTTGCATGAGTGCGTGTGGCATGGGCAGCTTGCATGTCTGGAAAGGCACCATCAATGCAGAAAAATATATTCAGGTTCTAGAACAACATATGCTCCCATCCAGACGTCATCTCTTTCAGGGAAGACCCTGCATTTTTCAACAAGATCATGCCAGACCACATTCTGCATCAATCACAACATCATGGCTGCGTGGAGAAGGATCCGGGTACTGAAATGGCCAGTCTGCAGTCCAGATCTTTCACCTATAGAGAACATTTGGCGCATCATAAAGAGGAAGGTGCGACAAAGAAGGCCCAAGACGATTGAACAGTTAGAGGCCTGTATTAGACAAGAATGGGAGAGCATTCCTATTTCTAAACTTGAGAAACTGGTCTCCTCGGTCGCCAGACGTCTGTTGAGTGTTGTAAGAAGAAGGAGAGATGCCACACAGTGGTGAAAATGGCCTTGTGCCAACTTTTTTGGGATTTGTTGACACCATGAAATTCTGAATCAACATATTTTTCCCTTAAAATGATACATTTTCTCAGTTTAAACTTTTGTTCTGTGATTTATGTTCTATTCTGAATAAAATATTAGAAGTTGGCACCTCCACATCATTGCATTCAGTTTTTATTCACGATTTTCCAACTTTTTTGGAATCCGGTTTGTATGTTGTTAAAAGGTCAGGTATCAGGTCATTGTTTAAGTTTAAACTATGCTATTTAATTTACAAAAATTCCTTTGTGTTGATTCTACATTAATTTTGTGATTCAGTGCTGGTTTACTTCACAGTTTATGTATTTATTTTATGATTGCATGTGTTAATGTTAGATGTGATTAACTGTGATTAATTCCATACAATTATGCGATTAATCAGTTAATTTTCTTTTAATTGGTTCCTAGCCCTAGTTTTTATGCACCAAAAATCTGTAATACTTTATCATTAGAGATCAACTGTGCTAACCCAGTGGAACACTTCAAAAAAATCTGCGAAACTTCGACCTCTTTACTCTGGCTTTAATGATGACTTAAAAATGACTAATATTACTAACATTCCCTTCATACTGAGGAGAGTAGGACATTCATTCTTTTTATCAAATGCAATTCTTCCTGCTACTTTATAGGCCGGTCACTATTCACTACCAGTGTGTGTGTGTTTTCTTTTTCTTCCAGTACTCTGTGGTGGTGCATTGGTTTGGACATGTGCAGAGGAGACATGCTGGGTATATTGGGAAAAGGGTGCTAAGGATAGAGCTGCCAGGTAAGAGGAAAAGTGGAAGGCCTAAACAAAGGTTTATGGATGTGGTGAGAGAGGATATAAAGGTTATTGGGGTGACAGAAGAAGATGGAGAGGACAGGAAGAGATGGAACCAGATGTAGATGTGGTGACCCCTAACGGGAGCAGCTGAAAGAAGAAGACAACTCTGTGGTGGCATTATGTGCTGCTGCTTCCCGCTGGCCCAAGTGTGCTGTAGGCACCTGAGAGGCTGGGAAGACAAAGAGAGGTCCATAAGAGTATCCTGTTAACTGCGATATACTCATGGAATGCAAAATGTCCAGGGAGGTCTTGATGGTATTCTGGCCTTGGAACACCACAGGTTTATTTTCTCCAACATCCCACCAACTGAAGTTTTTATTTTCCTGTTCTCCCTGGCTACCTGACCACAGTTTGTAATGAAGTTGAACATTAACATTCTGCTATACTGTTATAAATATCTATTATTTAGCTTCTACTTTCATTTGCAACTGTTTTAGTGCTATTAATATTGTGAAGCACTTTGAGCTACTTTCATGTCTGAAAATGTTCTATATACTGTGAATAAATGCTCTTGTTGATGACACTTAACCTTAACTCTTTTAGCATGTGTAAAAATTCTCTACATGCTGTAATCTATTTAGTACTTTGCATGGAGTACCAAATAGTAGAATGTTACAATAATCAATCCGAGAGCTGAAAAAAGCATGAATAAGCCTTTGAGCAGGATGATCAGTGAGAGAAAATGTTCTTTAGCTCAAATGACAGACTGGAATGCAAAAATGATTTCTATGTTCCCCACTTATTTCAATGCTGAAGTTGCTGACAGATTTAAGAAGAGTCGTATTACCTATCAGCATAACCTCTGTCTTGTCTCCATTAAAGGTCTAAACAGTTAAGGCACAACCAAGAATCAATGTGACCAATGCACTCAACCTGCAAGTGTGTTGGGAAATCAGATAAGCTTAATGTGCACATAAATCCTGAGTGTCAAAGGCACAAAAATAAAATTCCAGACCATATTATTTGATCACCTCAACCAAACAGACAAGATAAATAATAAAATAGCAATGTAGTGAGGAACACCTTGTGTAAAAGGGTCGGGTGGGGTTGCCCTCTTGCACATTTAGCAACGGACAATGTTTCCAATTCTTTACTGACAGTCATGTCCAAATTAGACACTGGCAATGGTGCAAAAAATGAAAGAAAGCGAAAAATACACGGGGCACAGTCAAGGTGGGACTTACAGCTTTGGGCAGATGTGGACACTTAAGCACCCACTGAGATGAAGGAAACTGCCGTATGAGGGTGAGGCTAACAAATTTGGGGGCATAAAGGAAAACTCATATACACCTGGGCAAAGATGGGTACCCACTGGACACCAAAGGAAATCTGACTGTGACTATAACCATGAATACTGCCATTTTTTTAACTCTCACCTCAACGTTAATCAACATTTGTTTGAGTGCGCTGATGAAGTTCTGGATCTCGTCATTCTTCAAGGCCAGAGTGGTTATAATTTTCTTCAGCTCCTCCTGTAGATTAAATATGACACTAATAAACAAGGCTGGCACAAATGAGCCTACGTACCCACTGAGCCGACGGTATGGTGCTTTCAAATGCCCACCAAACCTTTCAGCAGAATACGTTCGCCAAGGACGTCCCTGCCCAGCCTTTACCAGCCCAGTTCGAATAAAGGATGCTACAAGCTTTCCGGTTGGGAATCAGGACGCGCCCTTGCCTTTCGCCTCATGTGCTAACACATAAGTACGTCTCTCTTTCTCCCACAGCACCAAATAATCGCTAAGGTAAAGGAGCTCACCTTCTGGTCCCCCATGGTCACAAATAAAAAGTCGGTGGAGATGCGAAGCCCGCTAAAGAAACAAAGCTGCAGCAGTAACACATCGAGAAGCGCCTCAACGTCCGGGCGCATGCGCAAACGAAGAGCATTCTGGGATACCGAGTCCAGCTGGCAGAAACGGGCCGCAAGGTGTGCGTCTGGGGAATTCTGGGAAGCAGAGTTTTTTTTTTTTTGTTTTTTTTAAAGTGGAAGTTTTGATAAAGATGTAAAAATACAGACCTCGTAATGAACTAAAGGAGTCACATTTACATGGAATAACATTCATCGAAACAAATGCCTTTCAGACGTTGCATAGCTGCTGGAGAGTTATTTTTGATTGGTAAAGCTGGCTAGTAAGTTAGTTATTCTAACAACATCCATCCATCCATCCATTATCCAACCCGCTATATCCTAACTACAGGGCTACGGGGGTCTGCTGGAGCCAATCCCAGCCAACACAGGGTGCAAGGCAGGAAACAAACCCCAGGCAGGGCGCCAGCCCACCACAGGGCACATACACGCACTCCAAACACACATTAGGGACAATTTAGAATCATCAATGCACCTAACCTGCATGTCTTTGGACTGTGGGAGGAAACCCACACAGACACGGGGAGAACATGCAAACTCCATGCAGGGAGGACCTCTAACAACATGCATAATTAAAAATTCTAAAATCCGTTGAATCCAGTTTTGGTGCACGAGCATATCTCGACAACAGTGGTGCAACAGCGAAATAGCCCCCAACATGGTGCCAGTCCATGATAGGGCACAATTTACATTCATCAGTTAACATGGCCTGCACATCGGGATGTGACTGAAATAGTGGAGTACACCGAGGTAAGATCCCAGTCTTCTTCTTCTTTCGGCTGCTTTTGTTAGGGGTCACCACAGTTGATCATCTTGTTCCATATCTTCCTGTCCTCGTCATCTTGCTCTGTCACACCCATGACCTGCATGTCCTCTTCTACCACATCCATAAACCTCCTCTTAGGCCTTCCTCTTTTCCTCTTCCTGGCAGTTCCATCCTTAACATCCTTTTCCCAATATACCCAGCATGTCTCCTCTGCACATGTCCATACCAACACAATCTCGCCTCTCGGACTTTGTCTCCAAACCGTCCCACCTGAGCTGACCCCCTAATATCCTCATTTCTAATCCTGTCCATCCTCGTCACACCCAATGCAAATCTTAGCATCTTTAACTCTGCCACCTCCAGCTCTGTCTCCTGCTTTCTGGTCAGTGCCACCGTCTCCAGCCCATATAACATAACTAGTCTCACTACAACAAAAACAACATTTATTTATATAGCACATTTTCATACAAATAATGTGGCTCAAAGTGCTTTACATGATGAAGAAAGAGAAAAAAGACAAAATAAGAATTTAAAATCAGAGAACACTAATTAACATAGAATAAAAGTAAGGTCCGATGGCCAGGGATGACAGAAAAAAACAAAAAAAAAACTCCAGACTACTGTCCTGTAGACCTTCCCTTTCACTCTTGCTGATACCGGTCTGTCACAAATCACTCCTGACACTCTTCTCCGCCCATCCCACCCTGCCTGCACTCTCTTTTCCACCTCTCTTCCACACTCCCCATTACTCTGTACTGTTGATCCCAAGTATTTAAACTCGTTCACCTTCGCCAGCTCTACTAAGATCTCAGTGCTTCAGAGAAATGTATAAACTCCACGCAGAGAACATTTGTGGCTGGTGGAACCAGAAGCTGGGACCCATGAGGCAGTAGCGCTCCACGCATGGTAAAGTACTGTTTGGGGAAAAATGGTGAGGAGCCCAATGTATTAGCTGCGTTGCTTTTATTTCCCATTATTACAAAGTGTTAGGCTTCCATTGAATCTAGTCCTTTTTCTTTGTAAATAATTTCTGTTCTCACTAATATTGTAGCAGATGGCAAACCAAAGCGCTTGGAGAATGTGGGCGGTGGGCTACCTGCAGTAGTCTATGTAGAGAGCTGGCAGACTGAGCTGTTAAAGGCGGAGCTGGCTAGCTACCTACTGCGGTGTGTAAAAACGATTTCCATCATTCCTGAAATCCTCTGTTATTGCAAATGTTTAACACTGGACAGTACCACATCTTCAGCCACAATATATTATTAGGTAAAAGACATTTAAGGTAAAAAAAAGTAACAATTTTTAGATAGATAGATGGGGGACGGTTACATCTGGAAGAGCATCTGGTGTGAAGTTGAATATGTAGGCAACAATACAGATTTCCACACCAGATTGGACGAGGCCCGGGTTAACAACTGCCTACACCAGAACTGTTAGCCAACAGCGTGCAGGGGCAAATTGGACTACTGTTGGCCGAAGGAGAAGAAGAGGGGGAAGGCATGCCCAGAGGCAGGAGGACAGGAAGAAGGTTAGGAGAGCGGAAGTTAGGGTAGGAACTTTGAATGTCGGCAGAAGCGATTGGCAATAGGGACCAAGCTGGGAAAGGTGAGCAGTGGGTTAGGGTGATTACAGATGAAGAAGGAAACATACTCACAAGTGATGAGAGTGTGCTGAGCAGATGGAAAGAGTACTTTGAGAGGATGATGAATGAAGAGAATGAGGGCGAGAGAAGGTTAGATGATAATGAATTAGCAAGGAGGAAGTAAGGACAGCTAAGAAGAGGATGAAGAACTGGAAGGCTGTTGGTCCAGATGACAGCATGGAGGTGTTTAGGAGAGATGGCAGTGGAGTTTTTAACTGGATTGTTTAATGGAATCTTGGAAAGTGAGAGGATACCTGAGGAGTGGAGAAGAAGTGTACTGGTGCCGATATTTAAGAATAAGGGGATGTGCAGAGTTGTAGTAACTACAGGGGGATAAAATTGATGAGCCACAGCATGAAGTTATGGGAAAGAGTAGTGGAAGCTCGGTTAAGAAGTGAGGTGATGATTAGTGGGCAGCAGTGTGGTTTCATGCCAGCAAAGAGCACCACAGATGTGATGTTGGCTGAGGATGTTAATGCAGAAGTACAGAGAAGGCCAGAAGGAGTTGCATTGCGTCTTTGTGGACCTGGAGAAATCATATGACAGGGTGCCTTGAGAGGAGCTGTGGTATTGTATGAGGAAGTCGGGAGTGGCAGAGAAGTACGTAAGAGTTGTACAGGATATCCATCCATCCATCCATTTTCCAACCCACTGAATCTTAACACAGGGTCACGGGGGTCTGCTGGAGCCAATCCCAGCCAACACAGGGCACAAGGCAGGAACCAATCCTGGGCAGGGTGCCAACCCACCGCAGGACACACACAAACACACCCACACACCAAGCACACACTAGGGCCAATTTAGAATCTCCAATCCACCTAACCGGCATTTCTTTGGATTGTGGGAGGAAACCGGAGTCCCCGGAGGAAACCCACGCAGACACGGGGGAGAACATGCAAACTCCACGCAGGAAGGACCTGGGAAACGAACCCGGGTCTCCTAACTCCGAGGCAGCAGAATATGTACGAGGGAAGTGTGACAGTGGTAAGGTCTGTCCGGTCACTTGTTACTGTGTATGTGTGTATTGCATTATACGCAAAACATTTGTCTGATGTGGTTGGCATCATCATGCATGGGCAATCTCTGGGCATCCTGCAGCGGCTAGTGAGGAATTGTTGGGCATGGCGTGCAGTCAATTGGCAAGGACTGATGTCAGTGATACGTTTAATCCTCCATGTGCTGCGGTGTATCCCAGTTTAGGGTTACAGGGAGCCAATGATCATCACAGTAGGGCTGGTTGTAAGACAAGAAGCAATACTTTTGAAACATAATGTAATAAATATTGCAAAATAACACTCATCTGCAAAATAACTCCTTTATTTATTTTTTTTTTTTGAGTGGGAGGGATAAGACCCCATAGTCCAGCTTTCTTCAGAGCAGAGAGAGCAAAGGGTCCCGCAGAGTAAGACGAACAGGGCAGTTGGCAAAGACGTGAGTGGCACTGCAATGGTTTGGTTTTTTTTTTTCTCACATGGCCCCAATACTTGATAACATTTTTGACTTGGAAAAATGGACGTATTTGCTTAGTTTTAAGGCTTTTTCTATCACGTATGGGCGTGGGGAGCCATAGTGCCAAATTGTAAGATACAAGAAGAGCCCGGGTTGTAAGGGCCAATCTTAGAAAGTTAAAGCTTTAAGTTAAACTCATATAGGTGTTTGCTTAAGAAGAATAGAATACAAGTTTCTTTTGTAGCTATAGATTATGGTATAGCCTTTCAGCCCCTGTAAGTTAATATGAGATGATAGACCTTTCTCAGTATATCTGTGATACGCTGTGTTAATTACGTCACTGTGCGTTTGGCTCATAGCTAACATGGACTGAAAGAGCCATTTGCAGGTTATAAATGGGAGATGCTTACAGTTTTCTGACCGTTTGGTTCAACTGAATGAATAAACATAAAGAATAAAACAAGATATATCAGTTGTCGGAGATGGCTGGGGTGGCGACCCGGTCAGGACACCCAGGAGGACCGGAGGAGGGCTTACGCCTTTCCCAGACCATGTGGGGGCGACCGCCCTGGTTCCTTTGGGGGCCATGGATACAGAGCTTTGAAGCGCTACCCTGTAGGGGCCCGTGGTCACCGCCAGGGGGCGCCCCTGTGCCTTTGGAGCCTTGGACCTCAGCATATCCGCCACACCTAGAAGTTCAGGGGGGAAGAGGAACAAGGACACCCGGAGTGCTTCCGGGGCTGCAGCCAGCACTTCCACCACACTGGGGCACCTGGAGCACATCCGGGTGTGGATAAAAGGGGTCCCTACCCTTCATGTGATGGCTGGAGCTGGGAGTGTAGAGGATGAGGTCTTAAGAGAAGGCAAAGAGGCGGCCTGAAGAAAGGAAGGCCGTGTGTTGTGGCCAGGACTTTGGGGGACTTTTGGGGTTGCTGCACTGTAAATAATGGATGTAAATAAACGTGTGTTGGGTGAGTTGAACCTGTCCGTGTAAAATGGAACTTTTCTTAAACAAGAACTTTTCTTTTCTTTGCTAAATCATTTTTCTCTATTTTTGCGTGAACTGTTTTATCTTGAATTTTTATTAAAGCTTTTACAAACAAAAGATATTTCATCTGTGGAATCATTTCAACACGTCAAGAGCTTGGTCATCTTACAGTCCGAGGGCAGAACTGCAAACGTCGTTAACAAAGAGATCCATCCATCCATCCAGTTTCCAACCCGTGAAATCCGAACACAGGGTCACGGGGGTCTGCTGGAGCCAATCCCAGCCAACACATGGCGCAAGGCAGGAACCAATCCCAGGCAGGGTGCCAACCCACTGCAGACAAAGAGATCCTTACATCCTAAAAATGTGCATTTCTTATACACAACATTTACAATCCTAAATGACACTCTTTAAAATCATCAAATTCACTCTCAATACTAAAATAAGCCTACGACAATTACATTGACAATCATGTTACGCTATTTTTAAAATGTTTCCTTTTCTTTTTCATAACTTCCTTAACACACTACTTCTCCGCTGTGAAGCGCCGGTATTTTGTTAGTCTTCATATCTAACTTTAATCACTAAAGCACCAGACATGCACACCTCTCATCGTTGTGCTCCTGTTTGACTGCCAGAACACGAGACGCACACAAAGTCAAAACTTAACTTCAACAAAAATACCAAAAACCATCCAACCAGAAAACAGAAAAGAGACCCTCCAACGTTACAGCAAAAGGATTTGTGCCAACTACAGAGCAATAACGCCTGCGCGTTTTCCAGTATAATCTACTCTTTCTATATAAAATCCATCCATCCATCCCACTATATCCTAACTACAGGGTCATGGGGGGTCTGTTGGAGCCAATTCCGGCCAACACAGGGCAGGAAACAAACCCAGGACAGGGTGCCAGCCTACCGCAGGGCACACACCAAGCACAATTTAGGATCACCAATGCACCTAACCTGCATGTCTTTGGACTGTGGGAGGAAACCCACGCAGACACGAAGAGAACATGCAGACTCCACACAGGGAGGACCCGGGAAGTGAACCCGGGTCTCCTAACTGCGAGGCAGCAGCGCTACCCACTGCGCCACCGTGCCACCCTCTATATAAAATCCTAAGCCTAAAAGTGCAACAATTTTATGTGACGTTTTAAATTGGGCTTATTTTAAAACCTACATTTATATATTTGGTATCATTCTTTTCAGGATTTATCGAACTTTAATGTGATGTTGTTAGATTTTTTGATTCTTTTTCCATTTTTAAATTATAAACTCACGTTCCATGAGATGAGACTTTGTGCCAAGAGATTTAACCAGGCCCGGGGCCGGAAATAAAACACAAAGAGTAGGACAACTGCTGTAATGGCTTTTAAATGTTCGAAGTGCCACACAAGATGCAGATCACGTGGCACGGCAGCAGCAGCAGCAGCTGATTGAGCAAAGAGGAGGCAAAAAATGAAACTGTATTTGTTTCCCGTTGTATCAGCGTTTAAGAGGGGGCTTCGGAGGAGCGACTTCATCTCCTTGGGGTGCGTTCAGCCCCCCTCTTCACAATGCAAGCGGCAGACTGGCCGCAACTGAGAGTTGGATGCCAAAGGTGCCTGGGAGGGGGGTAACATTATGTACTTTTACCATTTGATTATTTCACGGGTTGCTCTGAATGCCAGGTCACCGCGAAAGCTCCCGCTGATTGTAAACGTCAGTCCGGCTCTGAGTTGAACCATTTTGTAAAGGTCAGAAAACTGAATGTCTACCCCATTTCTATGCTGTCAATGGGTCTATTAGTCCCTGCTGGCACTGGGACCTACCTGTTCTAAAGGACAACTGACTCAATTACCACCCTGTATCTTAGTTAGAGCAAGAAACGTCTATCTCATATTAACTTACGGGGCTACACCATATTCTAATAGCTATGAAAGAATCTACTTAAGCAAACACTAGTATGAGTTTAACTCAAAGCTTCAGGTTTCTAAGAATGGCTCTTACATGAAGTAAAACCATAAAGAGCTAAAAAAGAGAAATAAATCACTGGGAAAGGATAAGAGGAGTAATACATTCAAACTAAAGTCAACCTAAGAACTGAGACAGAAATGTAAAAGTCAAAGTCTATTTTTGCCAGAGTTCCTCCCCTGGCTGGGATTCAAATGCTCTTCTTTTATGTCCGTCTTGTTTATTTTATTTTCATTGTTAATTGTGGAATTTAGTTCTGTTTAAGCATCTTGCCTTACTGTATGTTGCTTGTGTTTTGTGGGTGGTTCCCCAAGAGGCGGGGCCACCTGCCCATCACCACAAAGGACTTCCCTCAGCCCTCCGAGGGCGGCGCCAAGCCTCAGTCCTCTGCGGTTCATTCAGATGTACTCGTGGAGTGTTTTGTTGTGATTTTGCTGTACTTTTGAAGTTTACTGGAGTTTTGGCCTAATGTGCTCTTTGGATTTCTGATTGGGACTTGTTTGCCTTGGACTGCTTTTATAGGGAACTCCTTTATACATTTTGAGTTCCATGGAGCTGAACTTTTTGGTCAGAGAATAAAGCGTGTGTTTTATTAAGATCCTGTATTTTGTGCTCTTGTTACTAGTCGAGTTTTGACAATTTCCCCCTGTGAGTGGGCACCTTGAGTAATTTCAGGACTTGGAAACTCTCAAATACATAACAGAAAATTTCAGAACAAGCCAGAAGACCAAAAAAAAAAACATTCAGAAATATACATCCTGGAGTTGTCTGCAATCCAAAACTCAAACCTGCATAACAAAGTGAAAAGTCAAGACAAGAAAGCCAGGCAGCAAAATGTGAAATAATTAAAGAGGTTTATAGGACACAAGGGAGTGCCAGTCAGCAGCGTTTGTGCATTGAGGGCTGGTGGGGCTGATGCAAAATAAAGGATAAGCTTCCCTCAGTAATTTAAGCTACTATTAAAATGTAACAACCCTGAGATTTGTTTTTAGGCATTTTTTTTACCACATTTCTATCATATGCTCAGTGTAAAATCTTATTTCTTGTAGTATGTAAAACTGAATTATTACTATTGGTAGAAACCCTTCCTTGAATTAGGCTCAGTCCATGACTGGAAGACACAAATAAAATAAAGAAAAAAATGTAAAGGAAAGAAATAAAAAAGGGAAAAGACAGACCCCAAGTGCAGAGAGCCAGCTTAGCCACGACACAAACTGAATATGCTCACTGAGCAAATGATTCGAACACCTGCTTTTGAATGCAATAATCTAATCGGCCAACCACGTGACAGCAGCGCAATGCGTCAACTCGTGCAGATACCGGTCAGAAGCTTCAGTTAATGGACACATCACAGGTCAGGACCTTCAATTAATGGACACATCACAGGTCAGGAGCTTCAGTTAATGCACACATCACAGGTCAGGAGCTTCAATTAATGGGCACATCACATGTCAGGACCTTTATTTAATGCACACATCACAGGCCAGGAGCTTCAGTTAATGGACACATCACAGGTCAGGAACTTCATTTAATGGGCACATCATGGGTCATGAGCTTCAGTTAATGTGCACATCACAGGTCAAGACCTTCAATTAATGGACACATCACAGGTCAGGAGCTTCAGTTAATGGGCACATCACAGGTCAAGACCCTCAATTAATGGACACATTACAGGTCAGGAGCATCAGTTAATGGGCACATTACAGGTCAGGAGCTTCAGTTAATGGACACATCACAGGTTAGGAGCTTCAGTTAATGGGCACATCAATCACCAGAACTGAGAAACAATGTGATCTGGACCGTGGCAGGATTGTTGGTGCCTGGTGTGGGCTGGTTGAAGTATTTCTGTAACTGCTGTAACTGTCCAAAGGACATATCTCAGACTTGATTTGCTGTTCTGGCGTTACCCTGCTTGATTGTACTGCAGATGAACTCCCCAGAACTGATCATTTTCTTCTTTCATTCAATGTTAAACTTGCACTTTCCAACACTAAGCTTTCCCGTCTCATGTCTTTCTGTAATATTAAGAATATTAACTTAGTATTGAATCCCTTATGGACATTCATAATTTATCCACTCCTGGAGAACTGGTCTCACACTATAACACTGGACTTAATGGTATTCTTAACTCTGTCGCTCCATTAAATACTACATCTGTTTCTTTCTCCTTTTCTGCTCCCTGGTTCACGGCTTTTGAAAGCCAACGGCAGGTAACTTGAATGTTTGTATAAAAAAACTGGACTCTGTTCACAGAGAGATGTACAAAAACCAAATTCTTTATTACAAGGGCTGTATCACCCAAACTAAATCTAACTATTATACTCACATTATTTCTTCCAATAAAAGTAACACCAAGTCATTGTTTTCACTACTTAATAATATCACACAACCCCCACATTCTTTACCTTCTCACCTTTACTCAACTGTATTTTGCAATTCTCTTATGTCCTTTTTAATGAAAAAAATCCAGAAGATTCACCAGTCTCTCTGTACTTCATTTGAATTTCACTCACCTACTCACCTATTTTCCTCTTTTCTGCTTCCTACTTTCTCAGAAATCTGAGATCTCGTCTGTAAGTCTAAGTCCTCCTCCTGTAAGTCAACTGGATCCCCTTCCCACAGTTCTGGTTAAAGCCTGCCTCCCCTCTGGTCCCTCTTATTTCTGCTATAATTCACTCTTCTCTCACCACTGGTAAAGTTCCTTCATCTTTTAAAACTGCTGCAATAACCCCAATTCTGAAAAATCCTGGTGTAGATCCTACTAATTTCATTAATTTTCATCCTATTTCTAATCTACCCTTCATTTCCAAAATTCTTGAAAAAATAGTAGCTATTCAACTCTATTCTCATTTATCTCAAAATAATCTGTATGAAGAGTTCCAGTCTGGTTTTCGCCCCCTCCATAGTACAGAAACGGCACTTATGAAAATTACTAACGACCTCCTTATGGCCGCTGATCAGTGGCGTAGCTAGAGGCGGGCAGATGGGGCGGCACATTTTCGGGGACTGCATTACTGGACAAAAGGCTCAGTACAATTCGTGTATAAGCAGCAGGGTTCGGAAAAATATCACTCATGAATAAAAAAGTTAAATTCTCTGTTTTTTTTCCACAAATGCTTCAAAAATAATTTTCAGACTGTCTTTCTGTGACAGCATCAGACACGGCAGTTGAAATTTATGAGGCAATAACAAAATAAATATAAACATTACACCGATGATAATTTCTAGGAAGATAAACAACTAATTTACAATTTATAATTTCGTTTCGTTATCAATCTGAATGCGTTCTTGCTGTGAGCAGAAAACATCCTCACTTGTACACTACACTGGTTCTGGTTTTTGCAGCGTAACTAATAATTAGAACACAACTTATCAGTGTGTCTATACTATACTCTTGTCTAGTTCATACTTCCATTAATCCATCCATTTTCAAACCCGCTGAATCCGAATACAGGGTCACGGGGGTCTGCTGGAGCCAATCCCAGCCAACACAGGGCACAAGGCAGGAACCAATCCTGGGCAGGGTGCCAACCCATCGCAGGACACACACAAACACACCCACACACAAAGCACACACCAGGGCCAATTTTAGAATCGCCAATCCACCTAACCTGCATGTCTTTGGATTGTGGGAGGAAACCCACACAGAGCAGACACGGGGAGAACATGCAAACTCCACGCAGGGAGGACCCGGGAAGTGAACCCGGGTCTCCTAACTGCGAGGCAGCAGCGCTACCACTGCGCCACCGTGCCGCCCCTAGTTCATACTTATAGATAATTATATGTGAACAGTTATTGCAGTTTCTCTATACATGAATAAATCTATGCAAAATGTATCTTAATTTTTCTCTATACGTCATTTGAATTTTCTATTTTAATAGGTTAACATATTCAGATATGTTGGAGGGCAGCAAATTGAAGCACCACCCCACCCCGCCCCGAGCAGCACGAACTCGAGCTACGCCACTGCTGCTGACTATTCTCATCCTTCTTGGTCTGAGTGCGGCCTTTGATGCTATTTGTCACACTACTCTTCTCAATAGATTATCTTCGATTGGCATTACCCACACTCCACTAAACTGGTTCAGATCCTACCTCTCAGGCCGCACTCAGTTCATTCACCTTAAAACTTTCACATGCCAACCCAGCGCTGTTACTTCAGGTGGGCTCTGTCCTGGAGCAGCTCCTTCTCATTATTTACCTCCTTCCCCTCGGCAATATCTTTCGTAAATATAACATTAGCTTCCATTGTTACGCTGATGACCCCCAGCTCTACCTCACTAGCAAACCTACTGCTTCCTTTCCACCCTCCTCACTTATTGATTGCATAACAGAAATCAAATCCTGGTTTTCTTCAAATTTTCTTAAATTAAGTAGTGACAAAACTGAGGCTCTCCTCATTGGTACAAAATCAACATTATCCAAAACTGATCATTTTTCATTGGTTATTGATAATTCCTCTGTCTCCCCTTCCCCACAGCTGTCATCCTTGACAGTACTCTTTATCTTTTCAGTCCCACATCAATAACATCTCCCGATCTCCATATTTCCACCTGCGTAACATGAATCGTATTCTCCCCACACCACTGCTCTCCTTGCTCATTGCCTTGTCACTTCTCGTCTCGATTATTGCAGTTCCCTTTTCTTTGCTCTTTCTCGCAAATCTCTTTATCAGCTTCAACTGGTCCAGAATTCAGCTGCCCACATCATTACTTGAGCCCCCTCTATTCACCATATCACTCCCGTCTTGCAACAGCTTCACTGGCTTCAGGTTAAGTTCCGCATTGAATTCAAAACTCTTCTGTTAACTTTTAATGATCTCCACAACCTCGCCCCTCCATATCTGTCTGACCTCCTCCATGTTGCTTTTCCCTCCACACTCTTAGATCCTCGTCCTCCATCCACTTGACTGTCCCCTTCGTCCGTCTTACCACCATAGGTAGCGGGGCGTTCAGTCTCTCTGCTCCCCAGCTCTGGAACTCATTACCATCTGAGCTTAGAAATATTGACTCATTCTCACTTTTCAAAACTAACCTTAAAACTCATCAGTTTAAGACTGCTTCTTGTCTTTGACTACAATTGCTCTGTCTGATTTTAAATTTCGTATTTTACTTTTGTTTCTAATGTGTGTTTTATCTATTGTTCGGTGTCCTTGAGTGTTTAGAAAGGTGCCTACAAATAAATAAAATGTATTATTATTATTATTAGTAATATTATTATTATTATTATTATCCATCCATCCATCCTCTTCCGCTTATCCGAGGTCGGGTCGCGGGGGCAGCAGCTTGAGCAGAGAGGCCCAGACTTCCCTCTCCCCGGCCACTTCTTCCAACTCTTCCGGGAGAATCCCAAGGCGTTCCCAGGCCAGCCGGGAGACATAGTCCCTCCAGCGTGTCCTGGGTCTTCCCCGGGGCCTCCTCCCGGTTAGACGTGCCCGGAACACCTCACCAGGGAGGCGTCCAGGAGGCATCCTGATCAGATGCCCGAGCCACCTCATCTGACTCCTCTCGATGCGGAGGAGCAGCGGCTCTACTCTGAGTCCCTCCCGGATGACTGAGCTTCTCATCCTATCTTTACCTCTTTGAGGGCTGAATGTTTTTTCCAAGAAATGCAGTTTTCTGAAAAGCACACAAAGCAACAGTTTCACATGTAAATCAATATAAAATGTCTGTTGCTGTGTGCAATGGCCACCAGTTTGCTGTTTCTTGTGGCTTGAGCCACTCATGGCTGGCTGCCAAGTTGACTTTGCATGGCCGGGGTGGTAGCGGAAGTCACAGTCGCAGTGCAATGCAATCTGGTTTGTACCTCTTGTCAATAAACAAGACGGTCTACCCAGTCTACCCGGTCTACCCTGTAAGTGACGGTCTACCCAGGCAAACGTTGCCATAGGTGTATCAGCTACAGGTATGTGTTGAGCACCACAATCAGCTGGGGACCGGTCAGTTGATCCGGATACCTCACTTTCATTTTTGATCTCCATCTCCAGATCACTTGCATCAAAATTGGAGTCCAACAAGTCGGAGTCCAATTCAGTGATAATTTACAAAACGTCATCCACTGAGTATTTTCATTTTGTTCTCTTGACAAATGACGATACCATTTTTGCTGTTGTTTGCTCTTCACTACTCATGCAAGCACAGGGAATCTCAGTCAGACCAACCAAGCTAACTTTTCTTCTAGCAAAGAGAGTCAAACTAAAACATAATGGTGGGTTTTGTCACCGTTTACAGTTGATCACCAACCTCAACCCCTCTTGTTGACAAAAGTCGACATCAGCCCTAAAAGAGATAAGGGAAAGTCCAGACACCCTGCAGAGGAAACTCATTTCATCCGCTTGTATTCGCGATCTCGTTCTTTCGGTCACTACCCACAGCTCATGACCATAGGTGAGGGTAGGAACGTAGATTGACCGGTAAATTGAGAGCTTTGCCTTACGGCTCCGCTCCTTTTTCACCACGACAGACCGATGCAGAGCCCGCATCACTGCGGATGCCGCTCCGATCCGCCTGTCGATCTCACGCTCCATTCTTACCTCACTCGTGAACAAGACCCCGAGATACTTGAACTATTTACTTATTATTATTATTATTAGTATTATTATTGCAGATCTCCTGGGAGTCTCTACAGTTTACTCAGAATGATGGAAACGCCTTGCTGATGAGTGAGGTCAGAGGAGAATGGCCAGGCTAATTTGAGCTGATAGAAAGGCTACTCACATATCCATCTGTCCAACTGTGGGGAGCAGAAAAGCATCTCAGGGTTCTACTCCTGTCCACCAACAACTGAAAGCTGAGGCTCCAGTGGAAAGCTGAAGATGAAAAAAGTGTAGCCTGGAGTGATGAGCTTCGATTTCAGTTGAGGCACACCAATTGTAGACTCAGCATGACTCCAAGCACTCAAAATGCCTTGTGTTAACAGTCCAGAGTGCTGCTGCTGCTGCTGGTGTAATGATAAGAGGAATGTTTTCTTGGCTTCAACTCCATTAATTGCAATCAACCATCACTAGAATGCCACGTCCTATGTGAGTATTGTTGCTGACCATGGGCATCCCTTGAGGGCCACAGTTTACCCATCTTCTAACAGCAACTTCCAGCTTAATAATGCACCAACAACATTTATTTATATAGCATATTTTCATACAAAAAATGTAGCTTAAAGTGCTTTACATGATGAAGAAAGAGAAAAATAAAAGACACAATAAGAAAAAAAATGTCACAGAGCAAAAGTCATCTCCAACTGGTTTGACGAACATGCCAGTGGCCTTCCCAGTCATTGGATCTCAATCCAATGGAGCACCTTAGTGATCCAGAAGAACGTGAGATTCACAGCGCAAACGTGCAGCTGACAAATCTCCGGAAATTAAGTGATGACAGCAGGGACCTGGCTCTTAAAGGAATGTTTCCAACATCCTGTGGAATCCATGCCACAAAGAACTGAGGCTGTTTTGAGAGCAAAATTATGAAGTGGAGAATGTGCTCAGTGAGTGTGCGTCTCTAGTGCCTTTCAGATACCAGAATGCTTTTCTATAGATAGATAGATAGATAGATAGATAGATAGATAGATAGATAGATAGATATAAAAGGCACCATATGATGATAGATAGATAGATAGATAGATAGATAGATAGATAGATAGATAGATAGATAGACAGGCACTATATAATAGATAGATAGATAGATAGATAGATAGATAGATAGATAGATAGATAGATAGATAGATAGATAGATATGAAAGGCACTATATAATAGATAGATAGATAGATAGGCACTATATAATAGATAGATAGATAGATAGATAGATAGATAGATAGATATAATAGATAGATAGATAGATAGATAGATAGATAGATAGATAGATAGATGGATATGAAAGGCACTATAAGATAGATAGATAGATAGATAGATAGATAGATAGATAGATAGATAGATA
Organism: Polypterus senegalus; assembly: GCF_016835505.1. Lineage (NCBI taxonomy): Eukaryota > Metazoa > Chordata > Cladistia > Polypteriformes > Polypteridae > Polypterus > Polypterus senegalus. The sequence continues at coordinate 144,745,418 of NC_053163.1, read as the reverse complement.
GATAGATAGATAGATATGAAAGGCACTATATAATAGATAGATAGATAGATAGGCACTATATAATAGATAGATAGATAGATAGATAGATAGATAGATAGATAGATAGATAGATAGATAGATAGGCACTATATAATAGATAGATAGATAGATAGATAGATAGATAGATAGGCACTATATAATAGATAGATAGATAGATAGGCACTATATAATAGATAGATAGATAGATAGATAGATAGATAGATAGATAGATAGATAGATACTTTATTAATCCCAAGGGGAAATTCACATAATCCAGCAGCAGTATACTGATACAAAGAAACATTATTATATATGCATACATGTAGGGCCTTTCTATTCTAATTCTATATGATATCTATTAGTTTATATAGCGCCTTTAATGTCTATCACAGAGTGCCTTTATTATCTTTACTAGACAACCTTCAGCTAACTAAATCACCTGAATACAAACATTGGTGTTATGAATAGATCATTTTTTTTAATAGTTTCCTCTTGTGAAAGAAAGTTTAATCAAAAATAAAATATATTAAATATTAAAAACCATGACTTTCTTGATATTTTTTTAGTTTATAATTTAAAACCAGGAATAAAAATCTGAAAATCTAACAACATCGCATTAAAGTTTAATAAATTCTGAAAAGAATGATACCAAACATATATATGGAGGTTTTAAAACATAAAACGTCACATAAAATCGTTGCACTTTTAGGGTTAGGATTTTATATAGAGAGAGAGTAGATTTTAATTAGTGCCTTTAATATCTGCTGTGGCCCCCCAGGGGGCGCTGCAGCTCCCCAAGCACCCAACACAAAGGCTCATCAATAAACAAATTGGTAAGTTCACCAATGAAGAAAGGGTTTTATTGTGTGAAGCTCTTTCCAGTAAGTGTTTCCCACACCACAACCATAACTCTTAATTCTCTGCTCTTCCAGCAAGCTTTGTCTTCCTCCTCTTAACTATGGCCCCCAGTGTTGAGGCTGGCAGCACCCGGCAGCACTTCCAGTGTCCCAAAACTGTGCCTCAGAGACCCAACAAAGTAGGGCTCGCTAGTCCTCTCAGTACCCCCTAGCAGCACCCATGGAACTCAGCAGGGCTGAGCCGATGAATTTCAGTTCCCAACATGCCCTGTGGGAATTTTTAGTGGTGCCATAACCCAGGGGGGCTGCCATCTACTGTGTTGGGGAAGACAACACCCTGAATGAATAGTCTTCCCCCGTCCTTCCAAGCCACTGGTAAGGGTCCCAGTACAGCTCCAACTGGGATGCCAGTCCCGGTGTGGCATCTTACACACTGTCTTTTAAATTATATAGTGCCGTTCATATCTATCTATAAATTTAACATGCCAGCTTTTCTCTAATTTACTCTAAGGTTGTCCACATACTTTGCTCTTTGTCTCCTTGGAGGCTTCAGATAGGCTGCTGGGGGTCCCAGCTCACCCTAATGAAAGCCCCTCAGCACTTTGCTCCTAGTATTTTGCTCCCCCTAAAGTGCTCAGTTCTTAAACTTTGCCCGTTGCTCTTGTCTCAGACTCCCTGATGTTGTTGCCCTCTGCCCACTTCTATAGGGCTGGCATTTTACAAGCCAGCTTTCTGCCATTTTCCTTTTCCTGCTGCTCACAGTCTTTTTGTTTTTGCTCTGCCCTCAGTCAGAAGTCGGGATTTGAACGGATTCAATCCCCCGAAGACGATGTATGCGTGTACATGATGGCATACCTCATTGGATAAAGTAATAAAATGTTATTTAAAGCCTCACAGATTAAAAGAGCTGGTAGAAGCAGGAGGAGAAAATGGGCTAATGGACGAGTGGCTTCAGAAGGGGGGCAATGTGCGGGACAGACATAGAGGTGTAGATAACAGCAGTTAATAAAATAAGCAACTGGACACGGTGGTCTGAAACACGAGAGGTGGACGCTCTGCCAGGCTCCAGTCACGCCATTTTCTGCAGCTAATTATCACTCCCCGCTTCTCTCTTAAGGGCTCTGCCATCACTACGAGTTCCAGTGAGTCCAGCCTGCCCTGCCGTCTAATGATGGATGGCTTTGTGGCAGAGAGGGATGATCTGAGGTTTGCTCTCTGTCATTTCCTTGCTGTATTTCATTTTGTTCAGGTAAATTCTGTTTAATGCTCCTTCATTCATTTTCAGAGCCGCCATTTTGGAGGGGGTTGGCAGAGCATATCCTGCAATTAACAGGAGCAAAGAAAGAGCTAACCTTGGAGTGGATGCCACTACATCAAACAACTCACACTCACTCACAACACATGCACACACACACACATCTTTAGGACGGCCTGAGAGAATAATCGTCATACTGACACAGGGAGAACGTGGCAGTCCACAAGATATTCAGTCCAAGCCTTGAACCCCAGGAGCTGTGAGGCAGCAGTGCTTTGCCGTCACTTCACTCCTTCATTCAGTTTCCAGATCTGCCCGTTTCAATGTTAATTTCCAGCAGTGCAGGGTATGACACAAGAACAGGCTGAGCTGGATGGCACGTGGGTACATGAGGGAGTCTGACCCGCAGTGGACTGGCACCCTCCACAGTTGGCTCTGCTCTTGCATCCATTGCTGTGAGGTCAAACTGTCACCCTCAAGTAGAAAAGGGATGAGTCAGGTCAGGTCAGGTCAGGTTCAGGGTGGGGTTGCCACACCCACCACACGACAAAACAGCTCGGGATCCTGGTTGGCAGCCCCCCAGGGCAGACACATGGTCTAGTCCCACCTTCCGGAAATGACCCACTATCTGCCACATCCAGGTGTTACGTGGGCGTCCCTTTGGCCTGCAAGTCCAGCCACTCGAATTCTCAACAATGAAGATCTTACGAGCTGGATCACCCTCAGGTAATCGCGCCTCATGGCCGTAGTGCCGTAACTGATGCTCCCTCACAATGCTGGCAATGTGACTCATTCAGGACTCCATGAGCAACATAAAGTCACACCAGCGGTACCCAAGGATTTTCCAGAGAGACACTCAGTACCAAAGGAGTCCAGTCATCATCTCAGGTCACTGGATAGCGTCCATGTCTCACAGCCATATAGCAAGACAGGAAGCACCAGGACTCTAAAGACTTGAACCTTTGTCCTTTTGCATAGATATTGGAAGCGCCACACACCCCTTTCCAGTGACCTCATGCCTCTCCATGCTCTCCCAATCCGTCTACTGACTTCACAGGAAGAGTCACCAGAGACGTGAATGTCATTTCTGAGGTAAGTAAACCTCTCGACGAGGTCGACACTCTCTCCACCGACAGACACTCTGCTGATGGCCGTGCCCAAGAGGTCATTAAAGACCTGGCTGTTGGTTTTTATCAGGACACTCACAACCCCAGACACTCAGACCCCTCACTCAGTCTCTCGAGACCCCCGATCAGAGCCTCCATTGACTCCATGAAGATCACAGTGTCGTCAGCAAAGTCAAGATCCATGAATCTTTCTTCACCAACAGATGCCCCTCAGCCACTGGACCCCACGACCTGCCCAACACCCAATCCATACAAGCATTGAACAGAGTAGGAGCAGAACACACCGCTGACGAACCCCAGAATCAAATGGGAAAAAGAACAGAGGTTCAGCCTCCACTCTGCACAGCACTCCCAGTACCAGTGTACAGGCCGGCCATAATATCCGCGAAATCTCAGGATATCCCATAGGGCAGCTCGATCAAATGAGTCAAACGCTTTACAAAAATCAATAGAGGTTGCAAAGAAACTCGGCCCATATTCACATTTGCGCTCCATGAGAACCTTTAGTGCCAGGATGCGGTCGATGGTGGACTTCTTAGGCATAAAACTAGACTGCTGCGGTCGCTGGTAGGTGAGCAAGTGATCATGGATCATATTAAGGACGACCCTAGCAAGAACCTTACCCGGCAGTATTACCCCCTGTCAGGGCCGAATTAAGGTGGGTGCTATTGATGCTGCAGCATTAGGCCCATTCCTGAAACAGGCCCAGATGAAAACAGATGAGAATTTTCCGGAAGCTGAACAGTTTTCCTTTGCTATTCATCCATCCATTTTCTAACCCGCTGAATCCGAATACAGGGTCACGGGGGTCTGCTGGAGCCAATCCCAGCCAACACAGGGCACAAGGCAGGAACCAATCCTGGGCAGGGTGCCAACCCACCCCAGGACACACACAAACACACCAAGCACACACTAGGGCCAATTTAGAATCGTCAATCCACCTAACCTGCATGTCTTTGGATTGTGGGAGGAAACCGGAGCGCCTGGAGGAAACCCACGCAGACACGGGGAGAATATGCAAACTCCACGCAGGGAGGACCCGGGAAGCGAACCCGGATCTCCTAACTGCGAGGCAGCAGCGCTACCACTGCGCCACCGTGCCGCCCCCTTTACTATTTTAACCTCAAAATAATTCTTAGAATGAAATTTGGATGTCGACTTTCGGACGCCTAGACAGAGCGTTACTAATTATTATACAGTTACTATTGTTCTTTGCGCTGTGATGTAACAATAATGTCGTTGTGTTTATTGTTAACCGAAGATTTCAAGTTAATGCTATCAATTTTACCTTAAACAGTTTACTTAGTAATTTTGCAATATCTTGGGGATTCTTGCCACTTTATTATTGTTCGGTAAGTGCCATGTAGTCAATTTTTCACCTTGAAAGTTAGTTGTACAGTAAAAATCGATGGCTATTTAAATGGTTATCTGTAAAGGTAAAATGAAAAGGCAGCCCGCGGGCCTGGCATGGATGTTTAGAACTTTTAAAATCCTCGACAGGATTCTGGTCTATTATGAAATTTAAATCATGGACAAATTTTTACCCTCAAGATGCAAATTCATTTTTTCTTACTCTGTTTCGTAAGAGAATTGCGAAATTTTGTGTATTTCATTGTTAGGTTTTCTGAATTAAGTTAATCTCGAGTTGTTACGACACTACGTCATTATTATTAATCATGTTCAATAAAGGCTGGCTGGTTGCGTCACAAGCAATTAAGGCTCCTTGGTCGGTCTGAGTGCGCAGGTACGGTGAGTGTTGAATGCCAGTGCCGAGAAAAAATAGGTCTTTCATGCGCTGCAGCATCAGGCTCAATTTCGTCTTAATCCGGCCCTGCCCCCTGTAGTTGCCGCAGGTGATCACCCTTCCCTTTCCAGATTGGGGCGACAAGTTCCGTTCTCCAGTCAGTTGGGATGACGTCCGTCCCCCAAATGGAAGCAAAGATTGCTTGCAATGCCAGGAGGACAGCCTTACCACCAGCCTGGAGAAGTTCAGCCCTGGATACCACAGATCCCTGCTGCCTTCTCTCCCCCTCAGCTGGGTCACCACCTCAATGAGACTGGGTGGCTCCCAGCTAATTGGAGGATCAGCCACCCTAAAGGACCGTGGACCCAGGGATGAGGGCAAATCAAAAAGTAAACACAATTTGAAAAGGATGCGCTGACTTCAATGGATGGAAGCTGACGTCGTTCAGATTCAAACTGTGGTACCGTCTTGAGTAACTGTATAATGTTTTTACTCAGGCCTCCAGTTCTTACTACAATTAAGAAGACGTGCACTTCAAGCCTTGATACAGCGATGACACAGGAAGAGAAATAGTCCGTGGCACAATAAACCACAGAGGCTGTGACTTGTTCTTAAAGCTGTCAGACCTCAACATGATGGACAGGCTTGTGTGCCTCAACTGCTCCTTGCAGCTCTGTAGTGGTCTGACCAGGAGCGGACTGCGTCTCCAAACCTCCTTCAACGAGTGAGGTGACGGCGTCAACCCACTCGGCTCCATCATTCATTGTAATATTCTTAAAATTTGTGATGAGTACGCAGCTCACTACTTGCTATGAGCCTATGATATGAACTCTATCGAAACTTAATCGGTACACTGTTGTTTAGACACAACTTAAAATTTGACGACATGCTTAGAAATAAAATGTAATGAAAAATAAAAATTGAGTAACACGACTTACTCGCTGTTAAGAGTACATGTCAAATGTCAATGTCATGTCCAAGTGCCAGTACCCTAGAAGGCTAGTAGCTGCTCATTTACAATGGAAGAAATGATAACCGAGGTTAGAATGAAAACCTCACATGAATGAAATGCTCCATTAACTTAACAATAATCTATAAATGTTCTGTCCTAATATGAAAAATCCCTATAATGTGCTTTATAACTTTATTTCATCATACTAATAATCGCAGCTGAAAACCACTAATTATCGCTCACGCCGACGACCAGAGAACAATAAACGCATAATACGTAATCTAAACTAATTGAGTTTGCATGTTCTCCCCGTGTCTGCGTGGGTTTCCTCCCACAGTCCAAAGACATGCAGGTTAGGTGCCTTGGCGATCCTAAATTGTCCTTAGTGTGTGTTTGGTCCCTGCAGTGGGTTGGCACCCTGCCTGGGGTTTTTTTTCCTGCCTTGTGCCCTGTGTCGGCTGAGATTGGCTCCAGCAGACCTCCGTGACCCTGTAGTTAGGATCTAGTGGGTTGGATAATGGATGGATGGATAGATTATTAGTACCGAAGAAATTAAATACTAGATATGAGATGAAATAAATTGCAATAATGTACAGTATATGCTAACTGAAATGTAAGTGATGGTATCGAAACAGAAACCGACAAAAGGCAGTTTTGACCAAATTTTTCACTGCAACGTTGTATACTGGCAACTAAAACTCCTTGATGACGTAATACGGTATTTTATATAGGACTATAGAAATCACATAGTAGCTTAGAAAATTAATTTTAATGTCAAACAGTAACCAGTACATAAAATTTATGATCAGACCAGAGTCTGCGGCCCACCGGGCATTGCCCAAATGCCCTAATGGCCAGGCTGCCCATGGGTCTGACTGAAAAACAATCCAAAATTATGATGCTCATTAAGTTTCTAAGACACCCTCACCCAATGCAAAAACATCCAGAGAATGTGTGGAGAAGTGACCCATGTAGCCTGGTGGGACCTCTCCCAGAAGAGCTAAGCGGAGCTGCAATGTGGTCTCACCAAGCAAAAGATGAAGGGTCTACACCCCAGCTGGCTCTTCCTCTTGAAAGATGTTGTTTTTCAAAGAAGACAGTTCACGAGCTAAATCATTTGAGTCCTCACTGGCATCCTGGTTTAAAGTACAAAAATCTATTGGGGGAAAAAGCTGCAGATTGCTTGTTCCCCAGCATTGACCCGCTTGGTTGTCCTACACTTCCTTCAGGTGTATTTTCTTTGTGTTATTCCACTTGTCATATCAGGGAACTTGCTACTTTAGTATCAGTGGTCTCTGCATTTGCTGAAGAAAGCAGCTCAGTCTGTTCCTCTTTTTTTCCAACACTCTCTATATCTTCTGAGGGGTCTTCATTTTTCTCTCTCTATCCTGTAAGAAGATATTAAAAAGTTACACTTTAAAAAAAAAGCTGACGCAATACGACACGTTCTCAAGGGCTTATGGGTAGTTCAGACACTCACAGTGCAGCACTGCAGTTAGTTTAGTTCATGGGTGTCAAGGGTGTGGAGGGCCGCAGTGGCTGCAGGTTTTCATTCTAACTGTCTTCTTCATTAGTGGCCAGTGTTTGCTGCTAATAAACTTCTTTTGCCTTTCTTTTAATTGACGTGACTCTGACCCCTTAGTTGTTTCTTTCTCCTTAATTAGCAGCTACACAATAAGCAGACAAGCCGCCACATAACCAGCTAACCACAATATCTGAAAATAAAGGAAGGTGAAGGTCTCAGTAAGGTTGGTGTGCTCAGGTCACCAAAATATTTTGACGATGTTCTTAGAAAAAACGGAAAATCAACAGTTTTGGAAATGTCTGTTGTAGCCGAATGAGATCAGAATTGGATGGAATTAAATAACGGGTTTAATTAATTACCGATTGGCTTCTCATTCAGAAACCGGTTGGAGTTTGAAGGGCCGATTTAGCTGGTCATTTGTCAACTTATTTCACGTCTCATTTCTGTTTGGCTGCCATTTAATGAAGAAAAGAATCGACTCAGAGGTCCAAATGATTAAAAGCAGGGCTATTAAAATGAAGGGAAAAGAAGAGAATTAGTAGTGAAAACGGGTCGCTGATTAGGAAATGGGTTAGAATGAAAACCTGCAGCCCTCCAGGACGGGAGTTCGACTTCCATAGAAGATCGAGCGAACGTGGAAACTGCACCGTCATTGAATGACACACTATAGTGAGATCTCATTGGGCAGAGGGAGTGAAGCCTGCTGAAATTGACCGAAGGATGTTGGTTCAGTGCAGCTCGGAAATCTGTCTGGGTGCCCATCTTGCGCACTTTCATCATGGCACTGTATGTATGGTACGTGCGGATCCACAGCTGGTATCCAAATGTGCGGCAACAACGGACAACGAAATCCGTCGGTCTGCACTGATGAAGGCTTTCGCCGTGTCGATGTGAGCTCGTGTGCACGATGCTGACGGCCCACCAGATCGAGCTTCGTTGGTTCTTGCCTTTCTATCTGTTTATAAACCTTTCGTTGCGTCCTGCTGTTTTCACTTCCCGTACTGAGCTGACAGCCATTGGTGAAAGTTAACGGGCTTCTCTCCCACTGCTCAATGAAATCTCACTTAGGTGCGTTGTTCAATGCCGGTGCAATCCCACAGCGAAGCGTCCATGTTGATTTGACCTTGGCTTCAACCAGACTAACGGCAGAGTGCTGCACTGTGCCTGTCTGAACTTACCCACAAGCCATTGCAAACGTGTTGTATCGTGTCAGCTTGTATCCGTTGCGGTTACCTCGTAGTTTTCAAATTGCGTTTCGTTTTTGATTTACCTTCATCCTTTCAGGAAACGAACGGCTATTCTAAAACAAGACAGAAGAGGGCGCCGTGCATGCTGTCCAGTCCTGATTTGATGGGCATCACCCGGATGACAATGGGGAGATTTAAGCGGCCTTTTTTTAATTATATTTTTTTTTCCCAGACCTTTGCCTTGTGCGATGTTTGCGTGCTCTCCCTATCAGCCCTGACATGGGATGGTAGGATTGGTAATGGCTTAGGCAGGGCTCAGAATGGCAGATTAGGCTGCTTTGTTTTTTACCCCTCCAGCCTGTCTGTGTACATTTAATGCCCACATGCCCAGCATCCATCCCACCAACACTTTAGAAGAGGTCATACACCTGAAGCTAAGCATGTTTGGGTCTGGCCAGTACTTGGATGGGAGACCATCTAGGACAACGCTTCCCGATTGGAGATGCTCGCACCAAGCAACTGTTGCTGGGGGTGCCAGAATCGTAAAACGTAAACCATCTTGGATGAGAAAAGCCGTGCTTCATTATGACCAGCAGAGGGCATTAGAGTGCCAGCCAGGCCGCCAGTGAAGCTGTCACTCATGAATGGAAGGGTCAGTAGAGAGGGGAGCGGTGAACAGGCCTTGGGGGACAAGACATTGCAGCGGTCAGCTGATGGGTCGCCAGGCGATTGTTTAAAGGACATTCGTCCAGCTGGCTCTGTTTACAGTGCAGATGGATCGCAGCCCAGGAGAGGAGCAGCAGAGTGGCAGGTCATTTATAAATCACAAGCTGCGCCCCTCTGTGCGTGTGGCTGAGCTGTCACCTAATCAGTGACCCTTTGTCATGGACCTGGGGGCCTCACCCTCCTGTTGTGACCCCTAGAGTGCCCTACTCCCTGAAGCTCCTGGGAAGAATGCTGACACTCTTCCTCAGTGGGACCAGTGGCCTGAAACTGTCACTCCCCCATATGACAGAGTTCTAGAAGGATACTGCAGCAGGCCCAGATGACAAGGCCTTGTGGATTCTAGAACACTGTGATGGACTGGCGTCCTGTCCATTGGCTGTTCCTGCTTTGTGAGAGGCTCCAGCACCCCTCTGGCCCTGCTCAGGATAAAATGGATGGGTAGATTCTAGAACACTAGCACAGTTTCAGTACACTCTGCATTACTGCTCAACAATTTTGATACATTCTGGAAAACCATGACAATCTTGTGCCAAATCAGTTGACAGTACTTTAGAAGAATATCACATTTCCGTAGCCACACCCCCAGCCTGAATCATTCCAAAAAGGAAATACCACAATCCCAATAATGAGTTTTGGCGATCTAGAACACTTGCAGTCTGATATGTTTGACATCAGTGTCACACTCCATTAATTTGTAGCTTCATGTGTTCTAGATAACTACCACTATTCATTTATGAGGCCAAAATGTCTAGCATTCTAGAGCATTCCCACAATCCTTTGCTGGGCCCATTACCTCAGACCTTTGTATTCTAGTACACCCTTCTTTAATGGGAATTGTAGCCTAGAAAAACATGTTTATGACTTAAATATTCCAGAACACATCCGAAGGTCGTGTTATTGTGACCCACTGCCTTTAGGATACTGCCATGTGCCTTTGTTGGGCCCTGCAGCCTAATGTGTTCTAGAAGAGCCCAACAGCCTGTTCGCGAATCCTGACATTGTTCAGGACACTAACACAATTATCAGGAGTGATCTGCAACCTTGGGTGTTCTAGAACAGTCACCCTCCTCTAATGGGACATGCAGTTTTCTGGACACCTGCAACTTGGCACATAGTTGACCCACAAAGTGGAGTTTGTGCTGTTATATATTCTGGAATGCTCTAACACTTGCCATGTAAATGGTATGGTTAAGTGTGTTCTAGAAAATTATCACTCTTGACTAATAAGAACTAGATGATAATGAATGTTTTAGAACACAACCAGCTTCCTTGGGTGGGGGTTTGGCTGTGTGTATTCTAGAACATTGTTACACTTGATGAAATATGTAACTACTCGTGTTGTAGAACACTGTCCTTTTCTTCTAATGAGAACTAGAACTGTTTGTGTTCTAGAATATAGTCCATTATCTTTAGCCGATGATCGCATGTTCTAGAACCAGGCCAACCTTTCTGCTTGGTGGAAGGGTTGGATGCGTTCTAGAACACATCCACCTTTCTCTTGAGCACTGCCAATTTCTTCTGACAAAACCTACAGCTGGCAGTGTTCCAGTCTCATTTCGTGAAGCCTTTAGCCCAGTGTGTTCTAGATCACCATACGATTCTGGTTTATAGTTGTAGGTGTTCTAGAACGCGGTCACACTCATCCTTTGAGTTCTCTAAATACTTAGGGGTGTTCTAGAACACATTATTTTGCTCTGATGAGACCGACAGCTGGCTGTGCTCCAGAACAAAAGGCAGTCACCATTCATGAGCCTGGCAGTCAGGAATGTTCTAGAACATCACATGCATTCTACAGTCCTGCTACATTAATCCTGCAAGTTCTGTAGTTGGTTGTGTTCTAGAGCACTCCCTCTTTCCTCTTGCCTAGACCTACAGCTGGTCAAGTTCTTTGAATTTGTCCATTGTCAGTCTCCAGTGTGGTATGTTCTAGAATGCTGCCAGCACTCCGGGCTGATCTCTGTGGCATTGTGTACACTCACTTGTCTTGGTGGGTTTGGCAGTCTGATCTGTTCTAGAAGACTGTGCCATTTCTTGTCGGAGTTCTCTAGCTTACTGTGCAGTAGAACATCAGGGGCACCTCCATCCTGTACTTGAGTAAGTGAGCCCCCTTTGTTTATTTGCTCTTTTTTATGGTGGACATCAAAGTCCATGCAGTTGGACACTTTATTTTGATGATAATGATGATGATGATGATGAATTTCTTTCCCTCTCTCATATTCAAGCCTTCCTAAAGAGGTGTGCCAGCGCCACACTCACTGAGCAAAGTCTCCGCCCACAGTCATTGTGCCCACCCTCCGTTACTGAGACTGGTACCCTGATGCTTTTATGCCACACTCCCTGAGACCTGTGCCCCCATTACACCCCTGCTGGGGGGCTGCAGGCTCTCACGTGCTGTTGCCATGGCACCCAGCGTCTTTGTAATCAGAACTGATTGAGGGTGATTAGCACAAACACCAGCCTTCTAACTTTGTCAGGAGGAAAAGCTGTTAATTAGCGCCCAATTATTTTTTTAGCAGCTCTTGTTTTGCCCCTGAGCTGTGCCCAGTGTTAACCCCTTACTTACCTTATGCGTCTGAGTTTGAGTAGACACAAGCAGTGCTCCTTAGTGCAGAGCTGCGTCCAGGATGTTCCCTGTGAGTGGGCACTGGTGCCCATGGGTGCCAATCATGTGACGGGGGGTTTGACTGGCTGAGTACACTCCGTTCTCACATCATTTCTCAGTCTGTTTGTGCTTTTTATGTTTTTTTTAGGTGCCTTGCATTGTGCTACAACAACTCTGGGCACCCAAAGTGGATGGTGGAGACGCCTTCATCTGCAGCACACTTTGTCTTGTCCCTGCAAGTGCAGCTGTTTCACCCTGAAAGAACGCAGTCTTTAAAATGATCTGAGCGGGCGAATGGGGAGGCTGAGTGGCAGGGGGGGGAGCGGCGTCTGCTGTAACAGTTACCATAGCGCTGAACACTCCTAGCATGACTCACCCGCTGGAGACCTCCTGACACCTTTAATTATGCCAATCACAGACGCCCAGACAGACGCCAGCCAAGGACGACATGTGGAATGCAGACAGACAGACCGACAGAAGGGGGCAACGAGATGGAAGACACGGAAAAGGACAAGATGACCCAGTGAGAGTCAGAATGGAAATGTCGGGAGCGAGTGAGCTGTGAACACAGCAAAAAAAAAAAATCAAATTGGGAGAATGCGAAGTCTGACACAGACATACAGACGGGCGGGTGGGCACAAGCTGAAAATGACTTGAGACCCCCCATCTTCACACACAGCATTGTACAGGCAGACAGGACACAGAGACAAGAAAGACTCCCAACACCAGACAGACAGATGGCACTGAGCAGCAAGGGAGCTACAGAGACAGGCGGACAGACAAATGGACAGGCTGGGGTCTGCTCACAGACACCTGTGGACAGCACAGGAAGGGGCACAGGCTGGACAGACATGTGGACATGGAGCATTAGGTGAGTTACACAGACAGACAGTCAAAGCTGAGCAACTGACCTCCCTACTCAGACAGACAGACAGACAGACAGACATTAACTGCAAGTTATCTGTGTGGAGAGACAGACACACAGACACCACTGAACACTATGCAGGTTGTACAATCAGACATATCAATAAGGATTAGCTGAGCCGTACAGACAGACAGAGAGACAGACACAAGCAGACATTAAGAGCTACATCAACAGGCAGAAAGACAAATGGACAGTACAGGACAAGTTTTGAGCGGGACAGACATACAGACATGGAGTATTAGGTGACTTACACAGAATAATAGACATTAAGAGCCGAATGAGCTGCATTGACAGACAGACAGTCAGACATGATGTGCTGAGACAATCAAGGCTGAGTGACAGGCAAGAAGGACTGACCTCCCAACTCAGACAGACAGACAGACAGACAGACAGACATTAACTGCGAGTTACCTGTGTGGGAAGACAGACATACAGAACTGAGCACTATGTGGGTTGTGCGATGTGCTGAGATAGTCAGGGCCGAGTGAAAGACAAGAAGGACTGACTTCCCAACTCAGACAGACAAACGGATATAAAGCACCAATGTGTCTCTGGACAGACAGACAGACAGACAGACAGATGATAAAGACACAGGCAGACATCAAGAAGCGAGGGAGCAAAACGCAAACAGACACACGGACAGGATGAAGTCACCAACCAGACACTTATCCACAGTATAGGAAACAGACATACGGACATGAAACACAGGCAGACAGACAGACAGACAGCGAGCGAGCATTGGGTGAGTTACACAGAAAAACAGACATTAAGTACTGAATGAGCTGTATAGACAGACAGTCAGACAGACATGATATTCTGAGACAGTGATGGGCAAGAAGGACTGACTTCCCTACCTAGACAGACAGACAGACACGAAGTGCTGATGTATCCCTAGACAGACAAACAGACCGACGTACGCTGAGTATTATTGTTTGAGTTATTCTGATTCTCAAACAAAATGGCAAAGTTGTGCGGACAGACAGATGGCTGATTATCTAAGCAGAGAGACCAACAGACACGAGTCAGTGATTCATCTGTGGGCACAAAGAGACAGACAGACATGGAGTACTCAATGGCTTCCTCAGACACACGGACAATGAAGAATGTCTCAGCTGAGTGAAAGACAAGAATAACTGACGATCCCTACTCGGACAGACAAACAGACAGACATAAAGGACTGAGTTAATTATGTGGCAAAGTAGACCAACAAAAAGAACCGAGTGCATTGTGTGCTCATTCAGACAGACATCAAGTACTGAGCATTAAAGGGACAAGTCAAGCAGTACAAAGACAGACAGATGGACGGACGGACAGAAAGGAATAAGCTAAGCATATAGTATGGCAGACAGAAAGGGATAAGACAATGATTTATAAGACAGACAGGCATCAAGTAATGAGAATTAAAGGAATACATAAAGCATGTACAAAGACAGACAGACAGACAGACATGCAAAGAGAAAGGATTGGGTTGATTAAGTTTTAACACCGAGAGAAGAAAAGGACAAGTACGTGTGTTCAGACAGAGAAGACAGATGGACACACAGGAAGAACTGAGGGATTTAAATGGTAAAATAGACAAACATAAAGGATTATGTAGCAAGACAGACAGACAGACAGACGTGACTCAGTTTAGTGGGGTACACAGAAAGCCTGATTTATAAGACAGACGGACAGAGAGAAAGGATTTGGGTTAACTAAGTGGTAAAACAGACAGTCAGAAAAGTTTATGTGCTCAGACAGATGGACGCACAGAAATGTTGTAAATTAAATGGATCTAAAGGACTGAGTTAATTATGTAACAAGACAGACACAGACAGACAGACAGACAGACATGACTTGGTTTCTTACCCTAAAACTCTCACAAGCTTTACAGGCAGACAGAGACTGAGTGTTGAGTGAGCTGTACAGACAGACAAACAGACGGACAGACATATCATCAGTGCCCTTATAACATACAAGAGAGTTAATGGGCTAAACTAAAATGGCAGACAGAAAGACTGACAGAAATGGCCGCGTTTTTTGCCTTGATACTCACACAGACAGTAAGCCCTCACAAGCTTTACAGGCAGACAAACTGACACTGAGTGAGCGGTACAGACAGACAGACATCATCCACTTATACTGACAAAGTACTGAGGGCTGAATGGACTACACAGAAAGGCTGACAGACAAACAGAAAAGCCTGTAGTAATGATTTAACAAGAGAGACAGACAGACGGATAAAGAGCGCGGAGTTAACTATGTGGTCAGACAGACAAACACGAAGGGCTGAGATAATTATTTAGTAAAACAGACAAACAAAAAGAACTCGGTTCATTGTGCATTCAGACAGACAGATGGAAGGAGCTGACTTAACATACAGTGAGACTCACAGAAGGATAAGGACGGCGATCTATCAGACAGACAGACAGAAAGTAAAGACTTAATAATATAGTTACTATACCTAAGAACCTAAGTTACCTAAGAAACGCTCCTGCCGTCTGTCTTACTATATTATAGTAAGACAGTAAGACAGTAAGACAGATGGCAGGAGCGTTTCTTAGGTGCACAGACAGGCACGTGACAAGACAGACAGGTAGACTACCAGGAAGGACTAAGGTACTAAAGTCGACATAAAAGATACAAGTTAGTTATGGAGCCAGACAGACAGAAAGGCCTCGAAACCCTTACAGTCAGACAAGCAGACACTATGTGCTGAAGGAGCTAGACAGACAGACAGACAGACAGACAGACAGACAGACAGACAGACAGACAGACAGACAGACAGACAGACAGACAGACAGACAGACAGACAGACAGACCGACCGACCGACCGACCGACCGACCGACCGACTCAGTATTGTTCATTACTTACACTGACAAAGCACTGAGACAGAATGGAGTCAATGAGCTAAACAGCAAGTCCTGAGTTTCGTACCCCAGCACCGGCTGATGTGACGTCTTTAACCCAATGAACTGCGTGGGCAGAGAGACTGACTGACTACCCTGACCACACACACACACACACACACGTGCGCCAGCCACTGCAGACCCGCTTCCTCTCCCCTTACACAATAAACACATTTCATTTCGTTTCATTTCCTCGGCTAATAAAAGCTCAGCCTGCAGTCCCTAGAGGAGCGTAACCCCCCCTCACCCGCCCACCCCTCGCCACTTCAAGATAATAGCAGCAGCAGCAGCAAGTGGTTCTCTGTTGGGGGGCAGAATCCCATTACTGTGAGTGAAGCTTTGGGGGTCGGGTCTGGCAGTCAACAGTGGCGTGCATCGCCGGCCGGTGTCTGTCAGAGTGTCACATATCAGGCGGCTCTTGCCATCTGCTGAGGCGAAGCAGGAATGAATGTCTGGCAAGTGTTGCCATGTCTAAAAGCACTTTCTCCTCCTGCAGCTGTCCAGAACGTGCAGCTCGACACCAACAGTCTGTCTCGAGTGCAGGCCTTTGCTTGAGGCAGCAGAGACCGCCCAGCCCCCTATATGTGAACCAGTAGCATTCAAGAAGATGGGACGAGTGTTTGGCTGAAGAAACGCATCTCCTCAGTCGACAGTGTCAAACAGCCGGCATGCTCGAAGCAGAAAGCAATGCCGGGGAAAAACATCTCATGAAGTGTCTGGAGAGCTGGCAGGATCCGTTAGTAGGGTGAAGCAGCGCAGGCCTCTCAGGGCTGGCAGGATCAGTCTGCTCAATAAAACATGAAGTCTGCCCGAGCCCAAACAGGGTACAGCTGTAATGCCCATAGTGGGATTCATCCAGCAGGATCAGGCGATCGAAAGAAGCGACTCATGAAGTTGATTAAGTCAAACAGGAGCTTCACGTCGCACCTGTCACTAAGATGAAATTGCATGGATTCCACAGACTCTCTCGATCAGGCTGCTTGGGACTGCCAAGAATGCTCAACGATTGCACAAGTGGTAGGCAGCATGAAGAACCAAAGGCCTTGGAGACCATGTCCAATCAGCCTGCGTTATAAAATTCCAGGAATTCCCCGAGGCTGACTGCTCCTGGCAATACTGTGAATCACAATGTCACTCCAAATGAAGGGTGTCCACGCTGTAACAGGAGCCTCAGGTTGATCTCAAAGTGGACGGGCTAAGGCTACAGAAGGAGGTGCCATGTATGCCAAACGTGTTTGGGCTCCAGGCTGAACCATACTGGCAGCTGAAGATGGTGGAGCCGGTCACTAGCTGTTCATAGTGGTGTCGCGTTTTGAAACACTGTGGATGCCAGGCAGGGTGGAACGCTGCAGGCCACCGGGGTCTTAACAGTATCAGGCTGTGGCACTTACTTTATGGTCGACTGAAAGGGAACTGCCAAAGGAGCCTGGCGTTTTCATGGCATTGGCATGCACATGCAGTTAAAAAAAAAAAAAAAGTGAGAAATACTGAGCTGGAATAATTGGGAGATGTGATGACTACCATTTGTCTGAAACAAATGGCATCAGGCTGTGGCACGGTGGCTGACTGAAACAACAAGAACAGACTGCTTGATCATTTGATTGATTCAAGAGGGGCCATTCCACTGAGACGGCTCTACTTACTGTTGTCCACACATTACACCTGACCAGAGCTACCAACGTGTCATCTGTCCTCGCCCTGCAAGATCTCTCCTCGCCTTCAACACGGTCAACCTTCAGATCGTTCTTACCACCCTCTGTGGCCTTGGCATCACTGGGACTAACCTCCTACTTCTTTTGTCCCAAAATAGAGAAACGTCAGTGATGCACCAGGCAAGCATGGTGGTGTCCCAAGGATTGGTGCTGGATCATTTCCTCTGCTCCCTTCCCACCTCCTCACTGGATTTTCTCGGTACTCAAATGTGGCACTTGGTGCCACGGCCCACCTGCCAAGTTGTTTTGCCTGCCTAAGGTAAAGTCATCTCTGATGGTGAATCGCAGGAATTGTCGGGTAGAGGGGTCCTGTCATCAGATTGGCTGGCCCAGCACTGACTCAACTGTGGAATGGCCAATTGGGGGAGGCAGCTTGAAGGCCGAGATCTCCAGGACTCTAAACAAATCCAAATCGTATTATGGGATATCATCTGGTGTTGAATTCTGCTCTGTACTATTTCTATTGTATTGAGGCTTACTTGTGTTCTGTTCTGTGTATTTTATTGTATTTACCCCTTTTTTTGACACCCACTGCACGCCCAACCTAACAGGAAAGGGGTCTCTCTTTGTAATGCCTTTTCCAAGGTTTCTTCCATTTTTCTTCTGAGTTTTTCCTTGTCTTCTTAGAGAGTCAAGGCTGGGGGGCGCTGTCAAAAGGAAGGGCCTGTTAAAGCCCATTGCGCCACCCCTTGTTTGGTTTTGGGCTATTAATAAATTGTATTGTATTGTATCTTATTATCCTGTCACATGGTTTCTTCAATCAGTGTTGTGCCAATGATACACAGCAGTGCCAGCTACCATCTCAACATGTCTTACTGATATTGCAAACTGGATGAAGGAACATCACCTCCAGCTCCACCTGGCAAAGACCCACCTACTTGTTATCTCAGTCAGTCTGTCTATTCAGCCCCCAATCTCTGTTCATTGCCAACGCCTGCCAGTCCAGCCCACAATCTTGGGGAGGTGATTAATGACCGGCTGTCCTTCACTGGCCACGTTGCAATGGTCTCTCGGTCTTACAGATTCACTCAACACAACATCTACAGGATCAGAGAGTATCCGATGGAGTGTGCAGCACAACTCCTGGTCCAGGCTTTAGTCTTGTCGCGTCTGGACTACCGCAACCCTCTGCTGGCAGCGTTACTGGCACGTGTCATTGAGCCCCTGCAGAGGATTCAAAATTTTGCTCAACCAGTGGGCACATGTCACTCCTCTTTTCAGATCCCTGGCTGCCTGTACTAAGTTCAAAATCATGATGCTTGCCTACAGAGCAGGGCCACCGCCTATGTATACTGTGACCACTGCTACAGGAGGACGTTGCCACCTTTTCAGAAACCCCCTCATACACAGTTTCTCAATGGGAAACAATCTCACTCTTACAGCTCCTCTTTGCAGGAATAGCTGCAGGTATGCTGGCTGGCACGTCGCGCGGAGTTTCAGACATTTAAAAGACCGAGCGGTGGACATCCAGTGTCTCACTGTCTTGTCTCTCTTCCCTCAGACTCCCTCTGCTCCAGCTGCTGCTTCCGAGCAGCTGCACCCCCTTGATGAACATTAGAACATTAGAACACGCTAGACGAGAACAGGCCATTCAGCCCAACAAAGCTCGCCAGTCCTATCCACTTATTTCTTGCAAAAAAAACAGTCTACCACACTATTTGGTCACTTATTCCAAGTGTCTGTGGCTCTCTGTGTAAAGAAAAACTTCCTAATGTGGAGTGTCCCCGTGTTCTTGATGGATTCATTTTAAAGTCACCATCTTGATCCACTGGACTAATTCCATTCATAATTTTAAACACTTCAGTTGTGTCACCTCTTAATCTTCTTTTGCTTAAACTGTAAAGGCTCACTTCTTTTAGTCTTTCCTCATAACTCATCCCCTGTAGCCCTGGAATCAGCCCTGCTGCTCTTCTCTGGACCTTTTCTTGTGCTGCTTTGTCCTTTTTGTAGCCTGGAGACCAAAACTGCACTCAGGACTCCAGCTGAGGCCTCACCAGTGTGTTATAAAGGATGAGCAGAACCTCCTGTGACTTGTACTCCACACATCAAGGCGCTATATAACCTGACACTCTGTTAGTCTTCTTCATGGCTTCTGAACACTGACTGAGTCCACTACGACTCCTAAATCCTTCTCATAAGGTGGACTCTCGATTTTCTGACCGCCCATTGTGTATTCAAACCTAATATTTTTACTTCCTATGTGTAATTCTTTACATTGACTGACATTAAATTTCATCTGCCACAAATCAGCCCAAGCCTGTCTGCTGTCCAAGTCCTTCTGTGATGATATAACGGATCCCAAATTATCTGCCAATCCACTTATCTTGGAATCATCTGCAAACTTAACCACCTTGTTACTTATATTCCTATCTAAATCATTTCTATTTATTAAAAATAGCAGCAGCCCTACCACTGACCCCTGCTGGTCACCACTCTTAACATCACCCAATTCTGATTTGGTTCCTCGCACCATCACCCTCTGCTTCCTGTGTCTGAGCCAATTCTGTACCCATCTAAAAGCATCACCCTGAACTCCCACCTCTTTTAGTTTGATGCCCAACCTCTCATGTGGCACCTCATCAAATGCTTTCTGAAAGTCCAGATCAATAATCTCATCTGCTCCACTTTGATCAGATCATTTAGTTGCCTCCTCATAGAATTCCAGCATGTTAATAAAACACGACCTCCCTCTTCTGACTCCATGCTGACTGGTCAGAATAACTCCTGTCCTTGCCAGGTGTTGCTCAATCTTATCCTTAATAATTTCTTCCATTAATTTCCTGTAGTTTGTGTTCTTTTGAGCAGGATTTGGGGCCGATGTGTCAAGTCTGACAGATATTCCTTACCAGGCCAGGTTGCCTCGAAGGAGACTTGTGTTTGTATCTGCTTGAACACCAATAAAGGTTCTACTCCTTGGAAAAACCTTCCATACTCTGCTGTGCAACTTTGTCACCCAAGCTGGACAGTATGGAGACACCTGTGAGGTCCTAAGGTGCTTCTTGACCCCTCGGGTCTGCTGATGAAAGGTCTCTGATGATGCCACCTTTATATGGCTACAAATCTCAGTCCAGACTCTCCTTCATGTGCAGCTCTTACATGGTGGAACAAGCTGCCTGCCTCCATTCTGATTCCCTCAATATGTTTAAGAGACGTTTGAAGACCCCCTTATTTGGTGCATTTCTGTCTACCACACAATGGCTTTGTTAGGCTCCGTAACACCAGCAAGTGTAACTTGCTTGTGTTTTATTCCAGGTTCTTCACTTGTGGTGTGGTGGCCAATCTTGTACCCCTTGGCCTTGTCACACTTGATCCTAAATGGACCCCACAATGATCTTAAAGATCTGAATCGTGCAAGCCACAGATTTCCATGTGACACTGTATGGAAATGAAAGTTGGACGATAAAGAAGCAGGATTGGAAAAAGCATTGATGCTTTTCAACTTTGGTACTGGAGAAGATTGTGGAGAATACCATAGACAGCTGAGAAAATAAACCAATGGATCATCGAAAACAAAATCAGTCCAGGGGACAAATGACCAGACTCAAAACTCGCCCATCTACTTCAGACATGTTATGTGAAGACCCAGGACTCTGAAAAAGGTTCTGATGGCGGGAAGGAAAGAGGAAGAAGATGACGACCAGCAACAAAGTGGACAGTGTAAGTGCTATGGAGGATCCTTGCCTGGCCGAGAAGCCATAATGGAGAGCAAAATGAGAAGAAAGGATAACCCTTAGCTGGGATGGGGCTGGATTATTATCCCAGTCAAGGGGAAAGATTAGTGGATGCACTGGGAGAGGTTGTGTATCAAGAGCAGTTCCTCCTCCAGTACGATAGATGGCGGTGCTCAGCTGTCGTGGACCCAGTATGGACACTCTCAAGGATCCATGGGATTTGTAGTTCTGAGAGACAACCCTATTGAGGTTCTTCTTGGGTACCACCAGAGGGTGCTGTAGGGACAAGGACTCGCTGTTTCAGGGGGACTTCCATTTAACCCTGCAGTGCTTCCTTCGGCCTATGCCCTTGCATTTATAGTAATCCCGGGTCCAACATAAAAGGAAACCGTCCAGCCCATAGGCATATATAGATAGACGCCGCATTTGCGGTGTTGCCCAGTCGACACGATACGTCCGCCGTATTGCGAGTGGCAAAAGTGCCATTTAAACTAATACAGGTAGACGTGGAAACTGATGAAAAAACAATAACGTTTAAAACAGTATCGTTTACATACAACAGATTTTGGTGAATCGTTTAAATGTAATTATTTATATCCATTTATACACTAATAATGGCAATTATTAAATAATAATTATTATTATTAAATAATTCCTCCCACATAAGTAACATTTCTCGGGCTACCTTCCTCCATCTCCGAAACATTTCTAGACATCTTGTTCTTACACAACACAGTACTGAAGTATCGGTTAATGCCCAAGTCACCACAAAACGTATCCATCGCTTACAACTTCTTCAAAATTCTGCTGCCAGGATAATAAGCTGCTGTTCTAAATCCACTGAACATATCACACCGATTCTCTCTCAACGTCATTGGCTCCCTGTTAACTACTGAATACAATACTAAATCCCGCTCTGAACATTTAAAGCTCTCCACACCTCACTGATCTCCTCCAGACTGGCACTCCTCTCACTCACTCAGATCCTCCTCTGCAGCTCGACTTTCTGTACCGCACGTCAGACTCTGTGCTATGGGAGCTCGAGCGTCTCTCCTGGTGCTCCTCGACTCGGGAATTCTCTTCATTTTCATATTCGTCAGCTCGATTCAATAACACATTTTAAAACTGCCCTCAAAACTTATCTTTTCAAACTGGCATACCAATTGTGAATTTTGCACTGTTACTGCCAGTTATCTTTGTTTGTTTGCTAATTATTGCTTTTTGATTTATCATTCTCTTGTTTTAAATTTACTAATGTTGTTTAATTTTATTGTAAGATGACCTTGAGTGCTAAGATTATAAAACGGGATTTTCTAATGGCCAAATATAACCTAAACAATTGCTCAGCCATACCTATGAAATGTAATCCCCCGGGATCAGGTTTGGAGCGTACAGCGGTGTGTACAATCTCAAGCAGCACGTTATTCATTACTTCACTCCACAGCAGTGCCACTCGCAATATGGCGGCGACGTTGACATTGCTGGTCATGAGCCGTCTAGTAACTCTATTTCTATGGTCCAGCCTCCTCCAGTTGAGTTGGGGTCGGGACGCAGAAGATGGAGCTCAGCTGCAGGGGTGTGATCTGTAAAAAAGGTATTAATGGAATTAAAAAAAAAAAAACATTTCTTGGCACCCGGGACTGCCTTGGTGGGGTCATGTCTGGGGTTTTGGGGCTCAGTGGTGCCCCCTGTCTTTCACAACAGGTTCAGTTATGGAGGCGATGAGTGCACCGTTGGGAGATTTAAAAAGGAAAGGTTCATTATCGGCCGTCTAGGAGAAAAAAACCATCGATGTACTCGCTGGGAGTCGAAAACGACTGGATGACCCATAATCAAAAAAAAAAAAATAAATGTAAATGTTAAAGGAAAATGTTTGTAGCTGCAGGAGCAGCCTGACATTTTCATGACATTATGTAGTAAAACAAGTCAGAATTACTAAACCCGGAGTAACCGGGCTCTGGGGAGAATGCCTGAAGCAAAGAGGATCAGGCTGTGGCAGGAACAACTGAGTGTGAGTCAGCCATTAGTGGAAGACACAGGTGGCTCATCCTGCTGAAGGGAAAACTGAAACAAGAATTAAACGACAGCATGGAGTGCAAGGGCAACACTCAATACAATGAAATGGAGAACCTCTGACATAAAAAAAAAATAATCCCCAATCCAAGGCAGAGCTTGCTTGAAGATGGGGTCTGCCACGATCAGGCGAGCGTGAGGAGCATAACGTATGTGCACTGGCAAGAACACGAATCTTAACATTTGTCTGGAGCTGGCAAGGACGTGTACGGCGCTGAAAGGTCTGTGAGATTTCCTGACAAGCAGCATAGCGCGTGTGAGATGGAATTAGCAGCAAAACCCCATGGCAGAAACATTTCGCAAGATTACTGGTGCTTTGCAACCAGCAAAATTCACACCATTGCCACATATATTTTCGTCTCTACGTGTGCGCAAAAAAAAAAAAAAAAAAGGCATGGTAAATTTTCTTCTGGTGTGGAAGATGGAAAAAGATGGATGACAACAACCCCAAGTATAAAGCTAAAGCTACCCAGGAGTGGCTTCAGAACAACAATGTGAACGTCCTGGAGCATCGGGAGAATAAATGGGTGTAAGGTGAACAGATGAGATGTAAGCTACTTTTAAAAGGGAGAATGGAGTCAGCCAATCAGATTACTTTGGGAAGTAAACTGCAATGACTTCTATGTCTGCTTGAAGTAAGTGTGCATAGGCAAGACAAGCTGGAGAGGGACAGGGACCATCTACACCGGAGTGCGATAAAATCCAACTGCAGAGCCAGAGCACCACACGTCACAGCAGTTATAGGACAGAAGTTAGGGTTAGGGGTTAGCAGGGTCAGCAGGTACGAGAAATGGTTAAGGTTAGGGGTTAGCAGGGTTAGCAGGTACGAGAAATGGTTAAGGTTAGGGGTTAGCAGGGTCAGCAGGTACGAGAAATGGTTAAGGTTAGGGGTTAGCAGGGTCAGCATGTACGATAAATGGTTAAGGTTAGGGGTTAGCAGGGTCAGCATGTACGATAAATGGTTAAGGTTAGGGGTTAGCAGGGTCAGCATGTACGAGAAATAGTTAAGGTTAGGGGTTAGCAGGGTCAGCATGTACGAGAAATGGTTAAGGTTAGGGGTTAGCAGGGTCAGCATGTACGAGAAATGGTTAAGGTTAGGGGTTAGCAGGGTGAGCAGGTACGATAAATGGTTAAGGTTAGGGGTTAGCAGGGTCAGCAGGTACGATAAATGGTTAAGGTTAGGGGTTAGCAGGGTCAGCAGGTACGAGAAATGGTTAAGGTTAGGGGTTAGCAGGGTGAGCAGGTACGAGAAATGGTTAAGGTTAGGGGTTAGCAGGGTCAGCATGTACAAGAAATGGTTAAGGTTAGGGGTTAGCACGGTTAGCAGGTACGAGAAATGGTTAAGGTTAGAGGTTAGCAGGGTCAGCAGGTACGAGAAATGGTTAAGGTTAGGGGTTAGCAGGGTCAGCATGTACGAGAAATGGTTAAGGTTAGGGGTTAGCAGGGTGAGCAGGTACGAGAAATGGTTAAGGTTAGGGGTAAGCAGGGTCAGCAGGTACGATAAATGGTTAAGGTTAGGGGTTAGCAGGGTCAGCAGGTACGAGAAATGGTTATGGTTAGGGGTTAGCAGGGTCAGCAGGTACGATAAATGGTTAAAGTTAGGGGGTAATCATGACTTACAAACCTGAGCGCACATTAAGATCTCAAGATGCCGGTCTGCTTATGATTCCAAGGATTAATAAAATAACAGTGGGAGGTCGAGCTTTTAGTTACAGGACCCCTGAACTGTGGAGTGGTCTGCCTGCTACTATAAGAGATGCCCCTTCAGTCTCAGCTTTCAAATCCCGGCTGAAGACTCATGACTTCAGTTTAGCACACCCTGACTAGAGCTGCTGATTAACTGTACAGGCTGCATTTCTGTTGTCAGTCATTAGCACTAAAACACAAGTAACATGATAGTTAGAATTTGATACTAACCCTCACCTATTCTGTTTCTCTTCTCGGTACTCAAATATGGCACTTGGTGCCACTGCTCTACTGCCAAGTTGTTTTGCCTGCCTAAGGTAAAGTCATCCCTGAGGGAGGATCGCAGGAATCATGGGATAAAGACGGGTTCTTTCATTGAATTGGCTGGCCCAGCGCTGACTCAGCCGTGGAATGGCAGCTTGATGGCCGAGGTCTCCAGGGGCCTCATGTATAACGCCGTGCGTAGAACTCGCACTATAACATGGCGTAAGCACAAAAGCTGAAATGTGCTTACGCACAGAAAAATCCAGAGGCAGGAATTTCTGCGTACTCCAACTTCCACGTTCTTCCGCTACATAAATCCTGATCAGAGTGAAAACTAACGCTCGTGCACGCGCATTATGTAACGCCCCAACTCCTCCCAGAATTACGCCTATTTGAATATGCAAATCAATATAAATCGCCCTTAAGCGCAGCCTTCTGTGAAAAGACAATGGGAAAAGCACGGGGGAAATATAAGAATTTCAGCGAATACCAAGTGGAGGCAAAGGAAAAACATACTATTTGTTCAAATAAAGCGTGGTATAATCAACAAAATGAAGTTGATCGAGTGACATAGCGTGTTGGAGAAACTTGAAAGCTCACGTTCACAAAATCGCACAGTGCCGGAAATAAAAAAAGAAGTCACATATCAAAGTCGCCGTGAAAAGAAGAGTTGTAAGCCCACTGTCTGAGTGTCATATGAAAGCTTATTAGGGTACAGAGAAAAAAGGCACACGGTGGGGAAAAAGCACGAAAGTTCAACTTCAATCTCGACATTTCCACTTTAATCACGTTGTTTATTTTGTCATTAAAGTAGAACATCATAAACTTCATCTTAAAATCGTTTAATTAACCAGTTTCTCAAATCACATCGTAATTAAAGTAGCACGTTAAATGCTTTGTTTTGTATTTGATCTTCTACTCATATGTGCTCTATGTGTGTGAATCACTACTTGCTTCTTAAACTGGCTCTCTTCCTCCAACTGGACACAGAGTCCATTACATTTGTGATATTACAGCTCTCTGAATAACTAAAATACTAAGATGTATACGTGATGTCATTTTCATGATGATAGGAGTTAAAGCTCGTTATTAAATGTGGGTTTTACGCGCAGTGATTATGTGCGACCTTCGATTAAATAATTTATTGCAGCAGTACTCAATGTCGGCTCTAGTCTTGTGGTGGCCTTAAGCCAGCCAATGTCAGTATGGCATCTTATGCACGGTGGATGGCCACGTCCGTTGCGGATAATGCATAGCCGTCTTGTGCTCATGACACAAGCGTTTAACTTTTGCCGAAATTTGTCGCTGCGTTTTTAGCTGTGTTGTTATTTTCTCTTTCTGTTTTATATTCAATATATATTGGCGTAGCCGCCACTGCAGTCAGTGCTTTTCTTTCTCCAAGTAATACGCAATCAGCTCTGTAATAGAAGTTAAGCCATCTGTAAGCTTAGCGCCGATTCTTCGAAACGTTTAAGGAGCATTGAAATATCTTCGTAGTACATGTTTAATTATTCTATCCTTCACGCCAGTCCCAGTGAAGAATATAGATTATTTAAATGAAGTTAAAGTTTTATCTGTATAATTTAATAAACATATTTTGCTGCATTTCACCTTAAAAATTATATCGTCATCATATGTAAATACGCGCCTTATAAAGTGGCTCAGGTTGTGAGATATTATAACTGTAGTGCAAGTTTACAGTGAGGTGATTGTACTTATAAGTACTAACAGTTCTACAAGGAGCAATTGATTGAGTGCATTTAAAGTTCTTGGGATGAAACTGTTTGTGAACCGCGAGGTCTGTACAGGAAAGGCTTTAAAACGTTTTGCTGTGGCTGAGACAGCGTGTGCTTAATGCCGTATACCGATAATTCTCTTTCCGATCAGCTGCTGCTGTGATTCACACTCAGATACAGTGATATAAATACTCCGAGTCGTGCAGTGAGAGTAATATGGAAAAAGATGATCCGCTGTGGCAACTCCTAACGGGAGGAGCTGAAAGAAGAAGAAGAAGAAGGTGCAGTGAGAGTAACAACGCTAAAGCAGTTATGGTATTTGGAATACTATGGCTGTTCCCCGGACCATTATATTGTTACACGTTAATTACAATCAGATGCGTTACACTAATAAACAATATGCGGTTAGTTTCTGTGTATTTATAAAGCCGCGTCATGAAAATAAGGAGTAATCACACAAGAACAGTACCATTGCTTTGACGCTGGGTGCCGCCAGTCTGCAAAACCGAGCGTACGACAAGGTATGAGGTACCGTGGAAAAGTGTGTGGCTTTACGCCAAGTGTAGGTTTTATACATCGCGATTTGAACGTAGAAAAGTTCTTATGCAACATTTCTGTGCGTACGCACCGTTTATACATGAGTCCCCAGACTCTAAATGAATCCAAACCATATTATGTGATATCATCCATCCATCATCCAACCCACTATATCCTATCTACAGGGTCATGGAGGTCTGCTGGAGCCAATCCCAACCATCACAGGACAGGAACAAACCCCGGATAGGGCGCACTGCAGGGCACACACCCCCACACACCAAGCACACATTAGGGACAATCCAGGATCACCAATGTACCTAACCTGCATGTCTTTGGGCTGTGGAAGGAAACCCACACAGACACGGGGAGAACATGCAAACTCCACACAGTGAGGACCTGGGAAGCGTACCTGGGTCTCCTAACTGTGAGGCATCAGCGCTACCCACTGCGCCACCGTGCCACCCTTTAAAAACTAGCAACAAGAGTTTAAAATCAATTTGAAAACTGACAGGCAGCCAGTGTAAAGAAGCTAAAATAGGAGAAACAGAATCAGACTCTCTTGCCCCAACCAGAAAGCGAGCGGCAGCATTCTGGACCAACTGTAACCTGCGTATCAGCGATTTGCTAATTCCAGAATACAGCGAGTTGCAGTAATGAAGGTGAGAAAAGACAAAAGCAGGAGTAGCTTTCTCAAGATCCCTAGAAGATCAGAAAGGCTTGATCTTACCTAATAGACGAAGCTGGTAAAAGCAACTCTTGGCTACAGAATTAACTTGTTTCTCAAAAGAGAGGTTACTGTCAAAGGTAACACCAAGACTGCGGACTTCAGGTTTGCAAAAGACAGAGAAAGAGCGGGGAAGTCCAAAACCAATTTGGGTTTTACCTGTTGGACCCACGATAAGCACCTCCGTTTTATGTTGATTCAGATCAAGAAAATTCTTAGCCATCCAGGATCTTAGATCAAAAAAACGGTTGTGCAGTTGATCTATTGCAGAGTTGCAGACGGGAATATAAACCTGAGTATCATCAGCATGGCAGTGAAAAGAAATGTTAAATTTCCTAAGAATAGCTCCAATAGGGTGAAGGTTTATAGAGTATATAATAGGACCCAAAATGGATCTCTGAGGAACACCACATTTAAGAGGAGCAGTAGACGAAAAAGAGGAATTTAAAGTCACTGAAAAGTGTCTACCAGTTAGATGTGACCTGAACCAGTTAAGAGCGGCCCCTTTCAGCCCAACAAGAAGATCTCGTGCTCAGTAGTGTCAAAGGCAGCGGACAGGTCAAGGAGGACAAGGACTGCAACGCCACCCGAGTCAGTAATAATAGAGATGTCATTGAATATTTTCAGGACGGCCGTCTCAACACCATGATAACGCCTAAAGCCAGATTGGTAGATCGTAAATAAATTATTGGAGTTAAGGTGATCGACCAATTGATTATAAATAATTCTTTCTAATATTTTAGCCAGAAATGGCAATTGGGAAATCGGGTGAAAATTGGCTAAAACTCCAGGATCTAATCCTGCCTTTTTTAGACAATTTCTAGCTGTTGGAACCGGCCGTGCTACTATCAGAGCAGACTGGAGAGACTGGCATGCAGTCCACAAAACGTGGAAGTGAAAATGGACACGTCCAGACTGTGTGTACCACTTTAAATTTTATTTCCTCAAGAAGATTGAAGTATTTGGCGGCTATTGTATAATAATAGTGATAATTATTTTGTTTTTTCATTTTTGAGCTTCCTAGACACGCCAAAGGTGGAATATGTCACAAAATAATTTTTCCCATAAAAACAGAAAATTCAGGGCAGAAAGGGATAAACGTTTGCATCACTATATGACATAACGACAGCAAACAGAGTTTAGATAAGCGTTGTGGTCTAAGGACATTGACTCGTGAGTTGTTGTCCTGCACCCCAATTTAGCAAAACCAGTTGTATTCCACTTGAAAAAGGAACAGCACGGTTATTTACTGTAGCAGGATCTACCATTCTACTACCTGTATACACAAACACAGCAAACTGGCAGGGTCGGGGCCAAGTGTGGCCAAGTTATAATGTGCCCTGCATCACCCATCGGGTGGCCGGCGCTTTGCGCGTGCGCGTGCGCGTGGCAGCCGTCAGCTTGTAGTTGTTTCCGTGGTTCTTCGAAACTGCGGTTGCCTTGGCGACAGACAAACAACCCTGAACAGACACGGCCATCGCTCTTCTGCGTGTCGTCCCATTGGGGAGGATCTCAAAAGAGTGCTGAAGTCTCACAGTATGCAACGCGTTAAAACGCTGCGGCTATTCTCTCAGGCCATATTTGCCTTTCCAATTAGACAGTCGCGTTTACTTCCTTGAGTTATTCGTTTAGATGTGCAGTCAGAAGGCGGATGTCGTGCAGCCTCATCTCCGCTTCTGCTGGTGTTGTTAGGCAGATTTATTCATGTGGTTGTTTCGAGTACCGAAATCTGTGTCTCCTTGTGGCTCTTCGTTATCCGCTCTCTTAACGGCAGTCCTTTTGACGCAGTGTGACACTCCGTTTACAGTTCATATTTTCACACATATGGCTGTCATTTCCTTCAAGCATCCATCGACTCCTACACTATCGTCATAACTGAACAACAGAGAGCACACACAGCCCGGCCTGAGAGAATAGCCGCAGCGTTTTAACGCGTTGCATACTGTGAGACTTCAGCACTCTTTTGACATCCTCCCCAATGGGACGACACGCAGAAGAGCGATGGCCGTGTCTGTGAGAGCACCTCTGATCTTTGCAGTTCTGAATCCCCGCCCCTACCATGAGCCCTGCCTACAAGAGGCGTTAGATTGGTTTAGAAGTGTGTCAATCAGTGAGCCGTCTAATCGCTCCCGCCCACTTTGAGGTCGTTTCACTGATGGTTGTCTCCACACGTCTGGCGTCAGTCCTCAGTCCAAATGAGAATTTGTGGCTGGACCACCATGACACCTGTGGAGATGTGCAAAGCTGATAGCGAAAGAGAGACCTGTGCACACGGACTCATGGCTGCCACCTACTAAATACTGACTTGAAAGGGCTGGATACTTACAGTGCATCCGGAAAGTATTCACAGCGCATCACTTTTTCCACATTTTGTTATGTTACAGCCTTATTCCAAAATGGATTAAATTCATTTTTTTCCTCAGAATTCTACACACAACACCCCATAATGACAACGTGAAAAAAGTTTACTTGAGGTTTTTGCAAATTTATTAAAAATACAAAAACTGAGAAATCCCATGTACATAAGTATTCACAGCCTTTGCTCAATACTTTGTCGATGCACCTTTGGCAGCAATTCCAGCCTCAAGTCTTTTTGAATCTGATGCCACAAGCTTGGCACACCTATCCTTGGCCAGTTTGGCCCATTCCTCTTTGCAGCACCTCTCAAGCTCCATCAGGTTGGATGGGAAGCGTCGGTGCACAGCCATTTAAGATCTCTCCAGAGATGTTCAATCGGATTCAAGTCTGGGCTCTGGCTGGGCCACTCAAGGACATTCACAGAGTTGTCCTGAAGCCACTCCTTTGATATCTTGGCTGTGTGCTTAGGGTCGTTGTCCTGCTGAAAGATAACCGTCGCCCCAGTCTGAGATTAAGAGCACTCTGGAGCAGGTTTTAATCCAGGATGTCTCTGTCCATTACTGCAGTCATCTTTCCCTTTATCCTGACTTGTCTCCCAGTTCCTGCGGCTGAAAAACATCCCCACAGCATGATGCTGCCACCACCATGCTTCACTGTAGGGATGGTATTGGCCTGGTGATGGCGGTGCCTGGTTTCCTCCAAGCGTGGCGCCTGGCATTCACACCAAAGAGTTCAATCTTTGTCTCATCAGACCAGAGAATTTTGTTTCTCATGGTCTGAGAGTCCTTCAGGTGCCTTTTGGCAAACTCCAGGCAGGCTGCCATGTGCCTTTTACTAAGGAGTGGCTTCCATCTGGCCACTCTACCATAAGGCCTGATTGGTGGATTGCTGCAGAGATGGTTGTCCTTCTAGAAGGTTCTCCTCTCTCCACAGAGGACCTCTGGAGCTCTGACAGAGTGACCATTGGGTTCTTGGTCACCTCCCTGACTAAGGCCCTTCTCCTCCGATCGCTCAGTTTAGATGGCGGCCAGCTCTAGGAAGAGTCCTGGTGGTTTGAACTTCTTCCACTTACGGATGATGGGGGCCACTGTGCTCATTGGGACCTTCAAAGCAGCAGAAATTTTTCTGTAACCTTCCCCAGATTTGTGCCTCAAGACAATCCTGTCTCGGAGGTCTACAGACAATTCCTTTGACTTCATGCTTGGTTTGTACTCTGACATGAACTGTCAACTGTGGGACCTTCTATAGACAGGTGTGTGCCTTTCCAAATCATGTCTGATCAACTGAATTTACCACAGGTGGACTCCAATGAAGCTGCAGAAACATCTCAAGGATGATCAGGGGAAACCGGATGCACCTGAGCTCAATCTGAGCTTCATGGCAAAGGCTGTCAATACTTATGTACATGTGCTTTCTCAGTTTTTGTATTTTTAATAAATTTGCAAAAATCTCAAGTAATCTTTTTTCACGTTGTCCTTATGGGGTGTTGTGTGTAGAATTCTGAGGAAAAAAATGAATTTAATCGATTTAGGAATAAGGCTGTAACATAACAAAATGTGGAAGAAGTGATGCGCTGGGAATACTTTCTGGATGCACTGTAAGCCATCAGTTATTGCGTTGTGTTTTATTTGTAATAAATTTAGACCACTTTCAAGGGATCCCTTTTCACTTTGACATTCAAGACTCTTTTTCTGCTGACCAGCGTCAAAAAAAAAGGAAAATTAAATCAGTTGAGGTTCAGTGCTGTCTAATAACAAAATGTGAACATTTCCAAGGAGGTGAATACTTTCTGTAGGCCCTCTATAAAAGAATTCAATCCTCCGGACGTCTGCCGAGATTAAGCGATCTTAACAGGCTGTCGGTAGATTCTGCCTGTCGGAAAGGTGGAAGGATCGATCAAAAACTGTGTGACCCTGAGCAAGTCGCTTCACCTGCCTGCACTCCAGCTGCAAAAACAAAAAGGAAACGCAACCGATTGTAGCTTGGATGTTGGAAGTCGCCTTGGATAAAAGCGTACGCCAAGTACCGTACATACTCGCGTTAAAGTTCTCCAGCGGATAAGTCGGTGTTTGATTCTCCCGTATAATTTCCGGTAATTTATAATGTCGGTCGTATACATCGAATGCGGAAAACTCCCTCTATTGGTCCAAGAGATTATGATCTGCTAACGCCCACCTGAGAGAGTAACAGCGGAGCACACGGCCTTTTTATTTCTATGTATTGTGCCCACACTGTAATACCTGAACTATTCTGAATTGACGTTTGCACTGTTTTGTGTTTTTTGTATCTCACACCCTCATACACCTTTATCGTAAGAGCATCCCTTATCTACGATGGAGCGTTCGATCAGAAGAAAATATGAAGCTGGTTTTATATTAAAAGTCGTTGAAGTAGTGAAAGAAATTGGTAACTGTGCTGCTGCAACAAAACTCGATGTGTCTGAGAAACTGAGAGATTGGAGGAAGCAAGATGTTAAAAAAAAATAAGTGTATTTTTGAACGGGCGTATAAGTCGGGGTCTGATTTCACAATCGATTTTTTCGGTTTCAAAAACCGACTTATACGATATACAGTGGTAATCATATAAAGCAAAGCAAATAACATTTGAGCTGACGGGGTCAGTCCTCAAGATGAATGCTGACGTTTATTTAAAGCAGACAGGCTCAGGCGCTAGCAGGACGTTATGCGATCCCCAAACTGGACCCAATTATTCAGTAACTGAAGCATCACTGGTACCCAAGACTGGAAGATTTGTGAGGTAATATGGGAGACAGCAGACCCCCAAGGGGTGACCAGATCAGATTCTGAAGGATGCCGAAGCTCACGTGGGTGTCTGAAGCTGGCACGGCGGGACGGTTACAGTCATGCTACACGCCGCCACAGTTTAGGAGGAGGAGGTTTCAGCATTAACAGGGCAGACTGCTGACCTTGAAAAGCAAATAGCAGAAGAAGTCCGGAGCGAGCGCCGCCAAATTAGAGCAGGAAATGAAGTGCATGGCTGAAGATGACAGGACGAGTCAATGGTGTGAGGCAAGCGCCGGGAGGATCGGGAGGCAGCAGTTAATGCTGAAGATGACAGGATCAGCCCGCAGAGCAAAGGTTCTTACTTGCCAGCAGGAAAACGAGTTGGCCACTTGTGGGATGGCATTGGAAGAATTGTTTGGTGTATCTGCTTTAATGCTGGGCTTGGTTATTTTACTGGCGTCCTTATAGTGATGTAGAACATATGAGAGAAAAACTTTTAAGGTTTAAAAGAAGATTTGGTACTGTAACATTTTAGTCCAAACCTGCTTGTTTGCTCAGGTTTCTGCACAACCTATTAGAACCAGTTAAAGGAGGAGCTTGGGGGTCATCTAATCACATGCTTTACCACAGGTTGAGGGGCCTAAATTTAGCTGGATGATAAATTGGACTGGACTGCCAATACTGATGCTCTGTGCAAGAAAGGGCAGAGCCGACTATACTTCCTTAGAAGGCTGGTGTCCTTCAACATCTGCAATAAGATGCTGCAGATGTTCTATCAGACGGTTGTGATGAATGCCCTCTTCTGCACGGTGGTGTGCTGGGGAGGCAGCATAAAGAAGAGGGACATCTCACACCTGGACAAACTGGTGAGGATGGCAGGCTCTATTGCAGGCATGGAGCTGGACAGTTTGACATCCGTGGCAGAGCAATGGGCACTGAGCAGACTCCTGTCAATCATGGAGAATCCACTGAACAGGATCATCTCCAATCAGAGGAGCAGCTTCAGCGACAGACGGCTGTCACCGTCCTGCTCCACTGACAGACTGAGGAGACCCCACACTATGCGACTCTTCAGTTCCACCGAGATAGCGTTAACATTAAACAAAGTTATTGTCTGTTATACCTGCATTGTTATCACTCTTTAATTTAATATTGTTCTTTATCAGTATGCTGCTGCTGGAGTATGTGAATTTCCCCTTGGGATTAATAAAGTATCTATCTATCTATCTATCTAAAACACAGAAAAAGCAAACTTTGCCTCAGCCCACGGGCACAAATACGGCACTAATTGGTAGAAGATCCCGAGAACACAGGCCATGTCCGGCCAGGATTGGTGCAAATGCACAATACATGCACATAATGGAGGGTGGGAGTAAACTATAAAGCCCCATTGGTACCAAGGAGTACAAGTAAGGAAAAGGAAGATGGGTACAAATACAACATTCAGTCTGGAGTGCAGACAGGGCAAGTGACTTCCTCAGGGTCACACAGCGTCAGTGGTGGAATGTGAACTGACAGCTTTAGGGCTGGAAGTCCAGAGCCTTCTCCACTACACCACACTGTCTACTATCAATCTATCTATCTATCTAGAAGTTTAATAAATGCTGAATACACGTTTGAGTGCAGGAACTAAAGGGAATTGAAATCATCATGAGGGGTGTGTAACATAGGCGTCAGTTCACCAGCGAAACCAGTAGAGTCCGGCTGCAGTCAGGACAGTTTTAGGCCTCGGATAGATGCAGCGACCTGAGACATTTCGAGGCCCATAAGATGACGTCTCTGTTTAGCTGCATTTCTTTGGGCTCCGCCCACTTTCCACGCCCCCACCCCCGTGTTATCGGTACACTTTTGTGCTGAATGTTCAGTTATAGGAATGGTGGCCAACTGAACGTGTGTGCATAGAAATCTTTGTTAGACTAGGGGGCTCTGGACCCTGCTCGCTGCGCTCGGCAACCCCTGTGTTTGGTTAATTGGATACACAATTTTAAAAGCTTTTTTTCTTTGGAATTGTTTCAATTTCATTATTTGCACTTTGACTTTAAAGCTTCATTAACAACAATATTTGGAATTACCTTTTCTTCAAGATCGCATTGAATTTTGATTCCGTTTTTGGAGACACATTGTGACAGCACAACGTATAACTGCCTGTGAGTGAATATTGCTTCTGTTTCTCTAATAAATAATCCAACTTTTTCTAATGTCTGTCCCTGTGATTTATTAATTGTCATTGCAAAAGCTATTCTAACAGGAAACTGTAAACGTTTTAATACGAATGGCATATCAAGATCTCCTTTGGTGTCTAATGTTATTCACAGAATATATACAGTACTTTTCTTGTCGCCTGTTCAAATTTGCATCGCTTCTCCATGATCATAAATATACACCTGACTGAATTGTGTTTTCTTTGAAATTAAACTTGTCGTGGCTTTAACTGTTGCGGGACCACAGATTCTCATAGCGTATGGTCTATTATTGTGTAAATCTACGTTTTGTGCTGTCAGGGATGCCAGGGGCAACGACCCGGCCGGGACGCCGTGAGGGACCGGATGTGGGTCTGCGCCCACCCTGGATCACATGGGGGCCACGGGTTGAGGGCATGGAAGCCCCACCCTGTAGGGGCCCGTGGTCACCGCCAGGAGGCACCCCAATGCCTTGGGGACCTGTTACCACAGCACTTCCGCCACACCAGGAAGTGCTGGGGGGAAGAATTAAGAGGACACCCAGTGAGCTGCTGGGAGAGCAGCCGACACTTCCGCCACACATAGGCGTGGCCAATAAAGGAGTGTCGGGAATCACCTGGAGCTCATCCGGGAGAATATAAAAGGGGCCGTCTCCCTTCATTCAGGGCTGGAGTCGGGTGGAAGCAGGACGAGGCAGAAGAGAGTGTGCAGGCGGCCCAAAGAAAGGCATTTTGTGGCCAGGACTGTGTGTGTTGGGGTTTGTGCACGTGACTAAGTCTGAGTGACTTTAATATTTGTAAATATTGTATATATAATAAACGTGTGGTGGTGACAAACAACATGTCCGCCTGTCTGTGTCCGGGTCGGCTCCACAGTGCATTGAATTATGCTAAGGCGAAAAGTCATTGTTGTCTGCTCTTTTCCTTTTATTTCTCACCTCGCTTTGTCCTGCTCTTTTTTCAGTTACACCTGGTCCTGATGATTAATCACCTTTTGTTTGCGCTAATGTGATCTTAACCATCTTTTTTTTTTTGATATTGTAGTGACTGATGTAATAAAGTGTCACAGAAGTTTTACTTGAACAATCGCCGACTTCGCAACCCCAAACACAACTTTCTAGCACCTTCTCCAGCCCCTTGTCCCCCTTACCGCATCAATCAATACCCCACTATCAGTCTTCCATGCTGTACTCCTCCCTCCCTCAATTGGACCTAACAGTCACTTAAAACAAAAAAGGCTACAATACTTTTGAATGTTACTGCTTTCATACTCTTTACCTTTCTCTGTATCGCGCCATTGTTTGTTTGAGCCTTTCGAATTCCACTGCTTTCATAATCTCTTTTCTGCCTTTTTTTCTATCCGCTGCTTTTGGGTCTCTTTTCTCCGTGCTGCTCTTTCTTCTTTGCTTAGCCGTTGACGTTTCATCTAACGTATTGTCCTTATGTGCTTTATACAGGGTGGTCCAGATCTAATTATGCAATTTTCATTACGCTATAACTTATTAAATTTATTACATAGAAAATCACCCGAAAAATCCCGGACCATCGAGAAGTGTGCGAACTGATGACATGAAGAATCATCTTCACGCCGAACTGGAATCGTCCCCACATAAAGTCATCCAGACGATCTGGATCTGGACCACCCTGTATGTGCTGAGAGCACAGGATCTGTGTGTGCTACGTGCCTTTACACGACTGAGTCTTTTGCTGGCTGCTCTCTTATTTGATATTGTTTGCGTCTCGCGGGTCTTTTAAGTTTCTTCCGAGAAGATCACGTCTTGTCACCCTGCTTTTCCTTTTCAGGATGTTTTTTTATAATAGAGAGAAATTAAAAAAAAAAAAGCTTCACCAGGATAAACTGTCGTGCTAATGTAATAAACGTCTCTTCGTATTTGCTGCGACGTCGCAAATTATCATCCGCAATGGGTACGCAAAGCCGTTCGGCTAACAGAGAAGGTCTTAGCTGGGCGGCTCAAGCAATTACTTTATACCTCTTCGTGCTTCTGAGGGTGAGGGTGTCATCCCCGTGGAGCATAAACTTTGCCACAATTCATGCATTGTTAATATAAATATTAACATTTTGTACACCTGTAATAATACAGTACTAATGATATAACACAGAAAGGACCACAAAGACAGTTAATCTAAAGAGCTCCTAAACGTCCGGCGCGGACTTTACACAAATTATATGAGTCTATAAGAACACGTAGTGTTAATCGCAGCTGAGTGCAGCATATAATTTAATTCTTCTTCATCGTCTTCCTTAGCATTTCCCATTTTTGTATGGGGTCAGCCTTCCGATTACCAGTGCAGATCCTTAGCCACAGAGCCGCTACTCCGTTGAGTGCCGCATATAACGAACGTATTAAAAAGTGCAGTCTCATGAATTAGACAGGGCAGACGCAGATATATAATGTATGCTGTACTATAAAATACAAAATGTTAAGATTTTTGGTTCAGTTTGATTCTAATATATGACACCAAAGCAACTGCTTCAGATGCGGAACTGACAGACCTCGATAGTTTAGAAGTTTAGTAAATGCTGAATCCACATTTGAGCGCAGGAACTAAAGGGAAGGGTGGCACGGTGGCGCAGTGGGTAGCACTGCTGCCTCGCAGTAAGGAGACCGGAGTTCGCTTCCCGGGTTCTCCCCGTGTCCGCGTGGGTTTCCCCCCACAGTCCAAAGACATGCAGGTTAGGTGCATTGGCTATCCTAAATTGTCCCTAGGGCGTGTGTGTGCCCTGCAGTGGGCCGGCACCCTGCCCGAGGTTTGTTTCCTGCCTTGCACCCTGTGTTGGCTGGGATTGGCTCCAGCAGACCGTGACCCTGTAGTTAGGAGATAGTGGGTTGGATAATGGATGGAAAGGGGTGGAACTAATGAGAATTCAAATTAGGGTTAGAATTCAAATCGTCATGAGGGGCTTCAGTTCACCAGCAAAACAGGGGAGGGACCTCCTTGTGTCTCAAGTGCTCGGATCTGTCCGAGGCCTAAGCTGGACACTTCTCTCGCTTTCTGCATACTTTGTCATTTTGTAGATTGAATTTGAAGTGGATACATTTGCCATTTTTGACCATCAATCTATAGGGTGGTTCAGATCTAATTATGCAACCTTTAATGCAATGCAGGAAAACAATGCAAGACAAAAGAATTGTTCGAAATATCTTGTAATAAACGAAAATGGACTTACATTGAATTAATTCACTGATTTTCCATGTAATGTCCCACTTGTCCTCCATTCAGTTGTGAATTCTCTATGTAACAAACTTAATAAGTTATAGTGTAATGAAAATTGCATAATTAGATGTAGACCATCAGTACACTCAGTTACCCATAATGCACGTTCTCATTAAGGTTTGCAGGTTTATGAAATCTCTCAGGTGGCCCTCCACATTGTGCTCAGGTGTCACCTCCTCCTCTAGAAGTTGACTGGAGTCCACCTGTGGCCAACTGAGTTAAGTGGACGTGGTTAAGAAAGACACACGCGGGTATCTGTGTATAGAAGGTCCAACCGTCACTGCAGGTCAGGACAAAAACCATGAAGTCCAGGAAACTCTCTTTGATCAAATTGTGGTGAGGCATCAATGAGGTCAAGGGGGTAAAGCTCTGAGTGTTCCCAGGAGCTCAGTGACCTCAAGGGATTGTGAAATGGGAGAAGTTTGGAACCATCTTCTTCTTGGAGTTAACCATCCAATGAAACTCAATTACTGGGCCAGAAGAGTCTCCGTCAGAGAGATGATCAAGAACCCAGCGGCCACTTTAGTGGAGCTTTAGAAGTCTGCTGCTGAGATGGGAGAAACCTTTGGAAGAACAACCATCACAGCAGAATTTCATCAATCAGGCATTCATGACAGAATGGCCAGATGGAAACCACTCTCGACTCCAGCAGTTGATGGGTCTCCAAGAGGTCTGAGGAGACAGAAACTGAACTCTTTAAGCAGAACTGCAAGCACTGGGACTGGTGAAGGTCTGGCACTGCTCATCACCCACCTAATACCAACCCTGGGACTGGGAGACTGGTCAGAATTGAGGGCAGAATGGGTGCAGCCAAGTGCAGAGGGGTCCATGAAGAATACCTGCCCCAGAGTGTAGCCCACCTCAGCCTGGGACGACGGATCAGAGCGCAGACCACCACAGACTGGGACGATGGTTCAGAATGCAGCCCACCACAGACTGGGAAGATGGTTTAGAATGCAGCCCACCTCAGCCTGGGACGATGGTTCAGAATGTGGCCCACCTCAGCCTGGGACAATGGTTCAGAATGCAGCCCACCACAGACTGGAATGATGGTTCAGAATGTGGCCCACCTCAGCCTGGGACAATGGATCAGAGCGCAGCCCACCACAGACTGGGATGATGGTTCACCTTTCAGTGCAACAATGACCTGCGTGCAGCCACGATGATACTGGAGTGGCCCAGCCTTAAACCCCCATAGACCATCCATGGAGACCCCTGAAGACGGCACTTCCCAGACGCGTCCCATCCAATCTAACGGAGCCTGAGAAGATGAGAATGAGATAAAACGGCCAAAATCCAGGTGTGCGAAGCTTGCAGAGACTTAGACAAGACGACTCAAAGCTGTAATTACTATCAAAAGGTTGGGTTTGTCCAACAAATTTCTGAATTAGGCACCTGAACACATCTCTGAAGGAAAGATTTCCATTTTGATTTTTTAATAAACGTGCAAGCCTTTTGGAAAACATTTTAGTCATTATGGGTTACTGAGTGTAGACTGATGGGCACAAATGGCAAATGTGCCACCTCCAACACAATAAAGAGCAGGGCTCCGACTCCTTTCTGTGAAGGAACGATGTTAATCCGTTTATATCAAAATGTACTCGATTTGGTGCAGACAGTTTGTGTCACTGAGTAATGGCAGGTGTTACTAAGGACCAAATAATGAAGGCAAATCTCAAAGGCGGAGGCCACAAGGCTTTGCTTTAAAAAAAAGCTCATGGTGAGCAGCAAAGTGCTTTTCAGAACACACTAAAGGCCTGGCAGTTCATCAAGAAACAAATGTACTGATTTTTCGGTGGTCGGATAAAGCAGTAGTGTGAATTTTTGAAGTTCTTCGAGTCGTGTAGGAGTTTTTAAACACACTATGGGTGGACAGTGGGGTCCGACAGGTTCAGCCTTCACAAACCGGCTATAGCAGGAATGGCGCTGTATCTCAGAGAGGCTGGCGGGTTCTTCCCTGTACAGGACTACAGACCTCCAGTGGTGTAGAGACCCAGCTGTGAATGTTGTTGAAGCTGACAAGATGAACTCCAATGCAAACGGGCGACAGCAGAACCTGACAGGGTTGGTCCGTAAATGCAGAACTGCGTGAATTTCTGGATCAGTGCAGACATCTTGGATTCCTGAAGGCAGAATGATTAGGTGGTGGCCATTGGAGGTCTAACAGAATCAGACTGTGGGTCAGCTCCGAAGAAGGTGGGGATCAAATGGAGGTCCGAAGTGGATGGGACAGGTCAGGAAGTTCACTAATGCATTGTGAAGCTGGTGGTCCTGTGTTGAAGGCATCCACCTTTCAATTGCAGAACACTCATATCTGGCCACACAACTTTTTTTTTTTTTTTTTACATTTATTGACTTTTATTCCCCATAACTTATAAACACTCTATTATAAAAGCTAGAAAGTTTCACAAAGCGAGCAGGTAAAACCCAGGATTTGCTGCAAGCAGCAGCCTGCTTTTCTACTAAGTGAACATTAGTAACACCACGGCTAAAGACGACAGCGTTTTTGAACAGATGTCTTCTCTACACATGATTCGGGAGCTGGTGGGGTTTGGGGTAGTCAGAACAAAAGGATGCTAACACGGCCACCCCCCCTTTACCCTTACAGCTGCTTAGGGTACCACTGTCCAATCACAGGCCGCAGCAGCTCTCGCTGTCCAATCAAAGAGTCTGTACCAGCACAGGAAACAGCAAGGAAAGATGCTCCGCCCCCTTGATGGGAAGCTTGTGTGTGGTGTAGTAATGGATGACCTCGGGGACGCTTTCAAACGGCGGGCTGTTTTGACCCAGGATGTACTTGCCTTCCTTGGACCTCGAGAACTTCATGTGCATGAAGCCTTGACTGCTCCTGTCAGGACACAAGAGGGGCACAAACAAAGCATCAGAGCGGGCACACAACGCACTGGTAGAGACAGCACCAGAAGGTTACAGTCATTAAGATGCCTCACCTGCTACCAGTAAACTGGGCAGAATGATCAAGGAATGTGGTGGGACTGGGCACACCCACAAGTTTAGTTTGATTTATTTTTGTATAGTTCACAGGTAAACACAAATTTGACAAATTCCTACAATGAGTATAATGACTACCCAGTGGTCCGAGGTGATGGTTCTCTCTCGTAGAAGAGTGGATTGCTCTCTCCAGGTGAACGGGTAACAACTAAGTCAAGCATTGAGTTTGCCACTTCTGTGTCCTCCGATGACTGTGTGACCCTCAACATGCCCGTTGTACCTGCTTGTCACCCACTAGCACCCTGTTCTCATGCCTTCGTTCCAACATGGCACTGTACAAAAGCTGGGTGATTTACCCTAAGTGGCCAACCCTAGAGGTCTGGCACCATACTGTATGTGAACCAGTCCACCAGCTACCACACTTGCAATGCACCTATCCATTCATCCTCCATTTTCTAACCTGCTTTAACCAGTTTAGGGTCAACCAGTGGACAGCACCTCACCCAATATTACTTGGCACAGGCATGGATAGGGTGCCAGTCCACTGCAGGGCATACTCACTCATCTTTTTGCCCCTTAGGTCTAATCATCTCCACCTCAAACTCAGTTATTTTCTTGCTCCCTATATGCCCTTTAATCAATCAGTCTCCTGCCACTTAGGCCTAATCATTGCCCACTAAATGTTTGAGTGTGGGCATACTCAGTTCTTATGCCCTTTAACCTGTCTTCTTCCCCTTAGGTCTAATCATTGCCCACTAAATGTTTGAGCGAGGGCATACACACTGCCAACTTAAAATGTTCATTTTACCTAAGGGTGTCTCTTTGGGATGTGGGAGGAATCCCCCCCACCAAAGTCAAGACTGGGTTGAGCTAGAGTAGACCACTGTGCCACTCCTTCCCCATAATGCATTTCAGTTCTATCCTCAAGACCCTTCTACCTTTGACACAGCCCCGCCCACCACATTTACACCACACCCACCTAAAACAAAAACTTCACTTTTCAGACTGGCAAGTGCACAGGTTAGGTATTAAATCAGAAATGTCTGCCTGGCTTAAACATTTACCCAGAGTTATGCCCGTCCCACGTTGCCCATGGTCACGCTGTTCATCTTTCAGTAAGATACCCATCATCATTTCTTCCACAAATGCTTTTACTTTGTTGGTCCAAGTCTCAAAGCCAAACATGACCAGAGGTCCCTGTCTGTGCCACCCTGCTTGCCCAAACCTCTGCCCTGCATTTCCTCCCAGATGCCTGGGCTGACTGCGTGATCAGATCTGGCAGCCATCGACGTTATTTATTCATGAGCCGAGTCCCGCAGCAGAGGAACAAGCTGTCGGCTCTTTGATACAGAGAGCACGTGCAAATTGGGGTCGCACTGCTACATGCGGTGCCAGCACGAGGGAGCTGCCCAAAGCATGAATATCAGTGAAGCAACAGGAGATCTGTGATCCGTAGCCCACTGGCGGCAGCAGCAGCAAGAACCCCATTGCAGCCGCAGAGCACAAAGGAACAGGATTAGCGACTCTACACAGTGGGTAGCTGAATCTGCACTGAGCTGGAGGTGGCGATGGAGGTGGTGGGGGGGGGTTAATGGGAGTCATTAATTGGGGGATCTCATTATTGCAATGAGGGGCTTACATGCAGCTGGCATGGCAGAACGAAAGTGAAATTGCTGGGATAATTATAGGGGACAGCACAGCCGGGAGCGGCAATTAGGAAGACTCGCTCGCCCCTGCATCTGGGACTGCAAGGCAACAAGGGGGGGGGGGGCAAGGCACACATTTTGCACACTCCCACCCACCCAGCTTTCACGCCAAGATGCGTTACCTGAGCGACAGCGAGAAGTCACTACGGCTCGTCTCGCTGTTCCTCACCAGATAGCTGCACTCTTTGCACAACGTCAGGAGAGACTCGGCCTCGGAGCGACTGATTGCGCCATGGTACCAGCTGTAGGAACGAGGAGAACAAAGACAAGTCAGGACCCGCTTCCCTCCATTCTGGATCCTGCAATCCC
Source organism: Polypterus senegalus (assembly GCF_016835505.1). Classification (NCBI taxonomy): domain Eukaryota; kingdom Metazoa; phylum Chordata; class Cladistia; order Polypteriformes; family Polypteridae; genus Polypterus; species Polypterus senegalus. Next base: position 144,701,726 of record NC_053163.1, on the reverse strand, counting down.
ATCCCAGATTTACTGCAGAGAGGTCTGTGTGCCAACATTGCCTTTAACTCTCTCTTCTTCTCTGCTCCTGCCCACCTTATAAATGTGCCAATCTGGTATCCCCCCCTCAAGTTTGCACTGTGCCCTCTTGATGTCCTCTCTTCCTGCTCTTGCACCTTTATTTCCCTGCCACTTTTTCTTTTTTTGCAACACTAATTATTTTCCACTTGCCCACTAGATGCCCGCTTTACCAATTACTGTCTCCAGAACAGCACGTGCCTCCTTCTAGCCCACTATGGTGCACACCCCTTCAGGCTGCAAGACAGCCACCACTTCCAGACCACTAACTAGAGGGTGTAGCAGTTGAGGGTCCTAACACCCGTAGGAAAGCTGCGTACCACCTGATGACATCATGTGTCTGGCCAAGGCAGAGGTCAACAAGAGGTGGCTGTGGTTGATTGGAAAGCAGAAGAAGATGCCCCCTTTACCCATAATACTCTCCTGTTTGCTTTTGTGATTCACTGTCACCCCCTTTTTGTGCCCACTAAGCCCCTACCCATGTTTGCTTGCTCTCCAGAGGTCTACTGCACCCATTACTCTAGTCGCCTCCACCTCACTACTTTCATCACTTGCTTGCCCAAAAGATGTCCCTTAGCTATTCAACCCCATTTGCCTTCTCTGCAGATGCTTCCATACCCCTCACCCTCACTCATTTGCCCTCTAAAATCCCCCTTAGTGTTTTTTTTTTGTTGCTCTTTAAGCTCAAATCCTGTTCCGAGGACCCTTCAGATGCCCCCCTCACCTGCAAACTGTCTCCTGGCTGCCCTCTATTGCACTTCCTAACTTCCAATTGCGTTCAGCTTTTCTCTATCACTAGCGCACTTCTACTTGCCCAATAAATGCCCCCGTCCCTCTACAGGTCTCCAGGCTGCCCTTTAGATGCCCACCAATCAAATGCCTGTCTCGTGTTGCCCTCCATACTGTACACACCACACTGCATTTCCCCTTTGACGTCCCCTCACTCCAGTCACCTCCTGATGGCTCCCCAGAATTACCATTGGCACCCTAATTTACTTCTTCTTGCTCCCCATATGCCCTTTAGGACCCATCATGCCCTGCTATCACACTAAATGTTCCCCCATACCCCTTAACTGACTCTTGGTTGTTCAGCAGATACCCCCCTAACCCTTTGCTCTCCAGGTGCCACCTTGTTTATGCCCATCTCTTGACTTCCCACTCCATTTACCTTGAATGTCTTTCTGCCCTGTCGACCTTCCTCTCCCAGTGCCCATTGCCCCATTCAACCCAATTGTCTCCGCCTCCCTCTCCAGATGCCCACTCACCATCTCACGCCTCTTGCCCTTATCATCCCCTACTTATTCTTTAGATGCCCCATCTCAATTTTAACCTCACCTCTTGCCCCCGCCCTCCCATCATCATCATCATCATCAATCCCACTATGTCCTTTCCTTGGGGCCCTTCTTGTCCCTAAGCTCCCCAAATACAAGACTTACACCTGTTGCTCAAGTGGCAGCGTGGGGTCCACTCGCTCTCCTAACATTGTGGGGGCTTCCAGTCCTGAAGCTTTGCGGAACTTGGAGCTGCCCTTCTGCGGGCTCTGCTTTGCGTGGCGCAGCCGTTCCTTGGGGGGCGAAGAGCGGTCCCAGTCGGCTCCATCGAACTGGACTGAAAGAGGAGAGCATTGAGGAATGAGCCACTATGCCGGGCACCCCGCATCCCATCCCATCCCAGTCCTGTCCCACCCGGTTTATTCGCCGCCAACAACAGCGGAAGCCCCAGAGAGCCTTAAGTAGATGAAAGGGGATGCGACGCTGAGAGGCGATTTCATTAAAGCAATCTGAGGGAGCCGCTCACTCGGTAATAAATTGCCAGACGACTTGAGGATGTGCTGGCAGGGCTATTAATATTACAGACAGAGACCTCCAAGCATGGCAGAGAAAGCCTGAAGGGCTCTTCAGCAATTGGGACAGTATTCAGGTCTGTCTGAGTAAACCGGGCCTCTTAGCCTGCAGGGAAGCTGCAGCATCCATCCACACCCAGGCCTGTGGGCAGTGCCAATGCGGCTATGCTACTCCATTCTATGGAGGTCTCCATATCCAGGGGTCTTCCCAGGCAGAGCAAACATTGCCAAAGCTCCTCCCAGACATCATATTTGGATAATGCCTTCCAACCTGAGCAAACAGACCCCACAGCAACTAGCCTCTAGCAGCCCACCATGGTGCTCAGGTTTCTATGTCTGAAGACATTACGAAGGCTGCCATCCACTTGATTTTGTCATATCTAAGCTTCTTCCCAGGAAGACACCCCACCGCCCATCTGGGTTAGTCAGTTATTGCCACACAAACCACAACAAGGCCATACCATGATGTCACATGACCCACACTTGAGTCACCTGCCACTTACCCATGCCTGGTGGCCAAATCAGGTGGACCCCCAATTGTGTAGTGACGCAGTGCCTTACCAGCAAAGGCCTTAGAGATGTTGTCTTTCTTCCACTCCCAGGGCTGATCATACTCGTCTGCGGGCCGCTCATCGTCCTGGGGCAGCCGGCTCTCCCGGACGTGCTGCGGACCTCCGCCATCGGAGTCCGAGCCCCCTTTGTTCTCCTCATATGGCACATCATAGAGCTGAACTCCACGCTTGCTTCGGCTGCCCTTTCGACGGTCAGAGCCACTCTTCTTCTGCAACTCTGAAAGCCACAGGGAAACAGAAGGGCACAGTTATACCATCCAGGGCCAAATTCCACCCCTGGTTGCTCACCCAACCCACCACCTCCCTCTCTCTCCCTCATTGGCAGTCAGCCTGGGTTTCTCCTCCTGTCAGCATCAATCTGAGCGACAGCTGAGTGAATCACCTTCACCTTGAAATAACACTCGGCGGGATTGGACAAAGCAGGATCTCCAAGGCAACCGAGCCCCCAGGAGACAGCAGTGGGTTGCGGTGCTCTGTGAGTGTGTATGTGAGCTAATGGGAACTGACAGGCAGGTCAGTACCTGAGCACAGGGATGGCAGGGGTCCAGCACCACGGCCGTTCAGCGGCTGATGCGCCACCCCTTCCAGAGTTGACCACCCTCCATCTTGTAAGTCATCATTTCATGTGTGACTGACTTACAGTCCAAAATTGCACCTCCAGCAGTCCAACATACCAACCTCCAGCAATACATCCAGCTTGTCGGACCCTTGGGAATGGGCACCATACCTGTCCTAACCCCATCCTGCTTCATTCACGAGCAGGTCCTCACGTGTCTCACAGTCCAGAATTAAAACAGCGTAGTGAGCCAACAGCCTCTCACCGCCCTCGCAGTCTGGCGGACGACCAACGCCAACAGCACTCCTCCACCATGTTGGACCTACACCCTGGCACCTGATCCTAGTTAAAAACACTCTTCAACCATAAAAACCCACCACCAAACACACCACAGTGTTAAAGAACAAAAGACCTGCCATCACATCACAATCCAACAGACAGCCAGGGACAGCTTCACACTCCACAATACCCTGTCTGGCATGGCAGTGGGCAAATGACCTGGACTTGACCACCTGACTCTGTTCTCCTTACCAGGAAATCCTTAAAAGTCCCACAGGAGGTCCTACCAGCCATCTGAATCCAGCAGCTGATCAGCTGGTGCCTGAATGATATCTGTCCAGTCCAGTACCCAACCAGCAAGCCTCCACATATCTCAAAGATCAGCATAAAATGGCATAGTTGGCAAGATCCTCCTACCACCCTCATAGACTCACATATGACCGACTCCTACATTCCACATTCCACACTCCAAACACCACAATCAGCGTGTTGTTATGCCAGTTACCTGCAGTGTAGCCCTCAATTCCGGTCAACTTAGAAGGAAACTCCCTATCCCTCCATAACATGCCACTATGGGATGGATAAAAGCCTCCTACCACCGCGCACACAGCTGAGCAGACAACCAACGCTTGAACTCCACAACACTCTGCCCAGCATAGAAGTGGGCAAACGACCTGGACTTCAGTGTCTGACACTTGTCCACCTATCACGTAGTCCTTCCTGGTACCAACAGTCCAGCATGTGGTGGGCAGGAGCTTCCCACCCCCGTCACAGTCCAGCAGACAACCAACTCCAATGCCCACCCGGCCCCCACCTGATCTAGCTGGTCACAGTGTAACGTCCAAATGATTTTCAGTCCAACACTCAACTCCATTGAAGTTACCAGAAGGACCCCATACACCCAGCATTCCATCACACCATAGTACAGACTACAAAATCCCACCCACCACCCTCACATGCAAGCATCTGACAAACGACAACAAGACCAGCACCTGAGAGAGCAGGTGGCTACCTAGAGTATAGCGCCTTACTCCAGTTAACAGACAGTACGCCTTGGAAGTGCCATCTTCAGTACCACCACGCTGAGCACTGGTGTGTCCCCCTACCCCACACCCCGTCAGGGCTGTGTACTCAGCCCACTGCTGACTGGATGGCTGCGTACAGCTCTAACACCATCATTACGTTTGAGGATGACACCACAGTGGGGGGTCACATCAGCAGTGGGGATGAGTCAGCGAACAGAATGCAGATATGACGATTGGTGGTCTCGTGCAAGTGCAACAATTTCTCTCTCTTATTGTGGATAAGGCCAGTGCTGCCCACACATCGAGGGCTCTACAGTGGACCCGAGTTGGCCAACAAACACCACCTCCATAGCCAGGATGGCACAGCAGCACCTCAACTTCCTTCGATTGCTCAAGAAGGCCACCCCAAATTCTCACCACATTCTACAGGGGCACCATTTAGGGTCTTCTGACCAGCTGCATCACTCTCTGCAGAGGAGATCATTGGGACCTCTCCGTCCTCCATGAAGTGTTGCGACTGCAAAGACAACAGCATTGCTGGGCTGGGAAATGAACGCGGGGGTCTAAAATACACTTGCATACCCACTCAGACACATACTGGGCAAGGGAATCCGACACGGCCTCCATGCCCAGACTATCATTATGGTGTGTCCCCATCCAGCATGTCATGGTGTGGGGGTACAAGACTTGTCCCACCATAACACAAACACCAGTCAAGAGCAACCAATCCCAGTCACAGCCCCCCATGCCACCATCGTGGGGTGTTATGCAAGTGACCTGAAGGCCAACGTCTTAAAAACAAGCCACACTTCCAGCAAATTCTTCCATCCATTCTCAAGACCACTTTGTCCAATTGAGGAGTGTAGTGAGCTAAAGAATATTCCAGAAGCACTGGTTGCAAAGCAGCAGCAAATCCAGGGTGGGCCAACAGCTCATCCTCTGCCTCCCCGAGTGCACTCTGTTCCATTGATGGTGCAAATTGTTGGCCTGCCCACATCGCCATCTTGCAGACCGGTGCAGTGCCCAAAAATGACATCTGATATGTCATATGGCGGGGATAACCACCATCGCTGCCTCCAATGCATACACACCTCTTGGGACTAGGAGGTTGGGCGCCTACACTGATACATCATGTGGCAGCACCAACCAAACGAAGAACCACCTTAGGACCCCAGATTAGTGAAGTCGTGCAGCGGGTGACACCTCAGCACCACACTAGTGGAACAGTAGGAGGTCTTTCTTACTGTGCCGGGGGTGCCAATCCTGCCACCAACCAAATTGGTTATTGGTCATACCCAGGATGGAGCAGTTGCAGGTTGAGGGTCTTGCTCGAGGGCTCAACGGAGTGGAAACACTTCTGGCGTTTATGGGATATGAATGGGCAACCTTCTGATTGGCAGCACAGACCCCCTAGCCTCAGAGCCATGTCTTTCCTTGGGGGGTCAGGGCCTAATTTACTAATCAGATGATCTCCACCACCCTGCCCACCTCAAGTGCCCTCCAGCTCCCCATCATGCTCCACCTGACCTTAACGTCCACAAGGATCTTGCAAGCCATGATGAGGCAAGCAACTGACCTGCATGAGCCCTTAACGAAAAGCTACGGCCAAACCTTCTTAGTGGGCATTAATTTTTCAAACAAATTTAAACAAAATGTTGTGGTGCAGACAAAGCCCATGCAGAGAGCAGTCTATCAATGGGCACAGGGTCTCAAGCGGGGTGTACCAGCAGTTTGCCCATTTCTCCCCACAGCATACTGGCACCACCCACCCTGACCTTCATGGTAGCCCCCCGTAGTCATATATTATGTTCGAATATCAACTCTCTGATCTAATGTATGAATATCATACCAGCTGAAAATCCATGGAGGGTACTGCCTCCAACCCCTCGCTTGCCAGTCAAATGCATGTTCTCATCAACTCTGAAGGGGGACCACCCCTCCACTCTCCAATCAAATGCATGAATATCAGCATCCCACTTGAAACACCCGAGGGTTACTGGGATAGGAGACCCCCAATCCCCTCAATGAGCCACCCAAGAGAAGCAGAGGACCCAAAGGGAACCCTCTGATTGGTTGAGAAATCAGGTAAATTTAGCAAGGCATCGGGTAGAGACCCAAGAAGCTGACAATGTCAGACTACCAGCTCTTTAGTTACCACTTCAGGCACTAGCTGTGCATCCACACTCCCTCACACACACACATGCATGTACCACACCTTTGTCACTGGTATTTCGGAGGCACGGGGTGAGCATACAGACTCCCCACAGATAGTGGCCACTCCGAGGATCAAAAACCAGGATAATGGAGCTGTGAGGCAATCACTCCTGAAATCACAGATTGACCTTCAGTCTGCATGACCAGAAAGCAACCCCAAACCCCCCCCCCAACTCCCCCCTTCTCCCCAGGTAGGTGATGGTGACAAAGCAAAGGATTCTGGTAGAATGACAATAATCTCTTTGCCCTTCTCCCCGTGACACAAGGGATTTGTACCTGTGATGACCCTCTGGGCCTCATATGGCTCCATATATCCGTTGTTCTCAGTTTGAGATTCAGGGTCTTCCTCTGGGGGCCGGGGCCGCACTTCAGGGCAGGCGTCAAAGGGGTCCGAGTAGTCCAAGTCCCCTGAGGCTGGCGGCACAGACGTCACTGCTGTCTGGGATGGACAGAGGGAGAAGATACAAGTCAAAAGTAAACACATTAAATGAGTGATGGTGCATCGATGGAGAATGGCGCCCACCAACACCCCTCAACACCCCCCCCCCAGTATGCTCTCTGTCTCTCTCCTGCCTGGTCCAGATTGGTCAATTCTTTGTAAATGAGACTCACAGATCAATAAGACAGAAAAAAGAGAAGCAGACTTCAGGCTGGAGCAGTGCATTGTGGGAGTCATAGCCACTCATTGATTTGCAGGCCTGCAGGTCTTCATCACATGGAAGGAGGGTGGGGGGGTCTAGGAGTCTGGGGTGGGGATTAGGAACGAGCAGCAGCTGTGTAAACATGGCTAGGCCATGACTGGCAGAGAAAGGGGCTATATAGAAACAGACACCCGTCAACCAACTTGAAAAAACAAAAAGACAAAATGTCAGACAAAGGCAAACAAAACGGAAAATTAAATAAACACTCCTGAAAATATGAGGTCACTTAACCACCTGGCCTGTTTCACATCACACTAGTGAGCATTAGTGTTAGTGACCAGGGACAGGGCAACGACCGGGAAAACACTGAGCGCCAGATCTGGCGGGGAGAGGAGCACAAAGGCATCCTGTGCCAGGACTGTCAGGGGGCAATGACCAAGAAGGCATCCAACACCATGTTGACCTGGAAAGAAAACCACAGAGGCGTCTAAGGTTTCGTTCTGTCAGGATCAATGACCACAAGACGCATCAAGTGCCAGATCAGTTTCAGATGGCGAAGTGGATGAACACAAAGTCACCCAGTGCCTGGCCTGTCAGTGTTAATGACCGAGAAGGCGTCCAGCACCACGTCAAAAGAGAAGGAAAAACCACAAACGTGTCCATCATTAATTCTGTCAGAATCAAAGACCTCAAAGGCATCGAGTGCCAGATCAGATCCAGATGGTGGAACAGAAGACCACAAAGTCACCCAGTGCCCCAGCGGTCAGAGAGCAATGACCAAGAGGGCATCCAAAACCATGTTGACTTGTAAAGAGGACCGCAAAGGCGTCTAGTATTAATTCTTTCAAGAGCAGTGACCACAAGAGGCATCAGGTGCCAGATCAGATCCAGATGGTGAAATGGATGACCAGAAAGTCACCCAGTGCCAGGCCTGTCAGTGTTAATGACTAAAACGGCATCCAACACCATGTTGACTTGGAAAGAGGACCACAAATGTATCCATCCTTAATTCTGTCAGGGGCAAAGACTACAAGAGGCATCAAGCGCCAGATCAGATCCAGACGGTGGAGTAGATGACCTCAAAGTCACCCAGTGCCAGATCTGTCAGAGGCCATGAACAAAAAGTCATCCTGTGCCAGGTTTGTCAGGGGCATTGCCCCCAGATGACGACCAAGCAGCATGTCAAATGAGAAAGAGGACCACAAACAAGTCTGTCATTAATTCTGTCAGGTGCAATGGCCACAAAGAGGCCAGCATTAACTTAGTCAGGGGAATTGACCAAAAAGGTGACAAGCAGCCAATCAGATCCCGATGACAGAGCAGAAGACCACAAAGTCATCCAATACCAGGGTTGTCAGAGGGCAATGACCAAGAATGCGTCTAACACCATGCTGACTTGTAAAGCGGTGCCTAGTATTAATTCTGTCAGGAGCCAGATCAGATCCAGATGGTGGAGTAGATGACCTCAAAGTCACCCAGTGCCAGGCCCGTCAGTGTTAATGACCAAGAAGGCGTCCAGTACCACGTCAAAAGACAACCAGAACCACAAATGTGTCCATCATTAATTCTGTCAGGAGCAATGACCACAAAGGCATCAAGCACCAACTCAGATCCAGACGGCAGACTAGAAGACCACAAAGTCATCCAGTAGCAGGACTTTCAGAGTGCAACGATCAAAAAGGCATCCAACAGCATGGTGGCTTGGAAAGAGGACCACAAATGTGTCCATCGTTAATTCTGTCAGGAGCAAAGACCACAAAGAGATCAGGCACCAGATCAGATCCAGATGGTACACCAGCTGTCAGAGAGCAACAACCAAGAAGGCGTCTAACACCATGTTGACTTGTAAAGAGGGTCACAAATGTGTCTAAGTATTCATTCTCTCAGGAGCAAAGACCACAAAGGGATCAACACCAGACCTGGCAGAGGAGATCACCACAAAAGCATACGGGACACGGTCTACCAGAGCGTTGCCCTCTACGCACTCCATTATTGTCAGCTTAGGATTTTTGCTTTTCCAAGCTGGCAGAAGCCCATGACCACAAAAGGTATCCCCACCGAGTCAAAACCAGAAATGAATTCCCCATCTTCTGGTAGGCCAATGACCAAGAACACACCCAGTGCCTGATCTGCAGAGGAAGATGGCTAGAAAGTCATAGAGTGCCAGGTCTGTCTGGAGGAAGAGCCCATCCAGCACCACGACGCCTGGGGTATGGATGACCACAAAATCATCCAGCGTTAAGTCCGTCAGGAGCATCCAGGATTATTTCTATCAAAAGCAATGACCACAAAGACATCAAGCACCAAGTCTGCTGGGAGAGAAGACCACAAACATGTTAAGAACCAGGTTAGCTCGGGGACCACAAAGTCATCTGCCGTTAAATAAATCTGTTAGGAGAGATGGACATGCTGGCTACATTGACCACAAAGGTGTCCAGGGTAAAGTCTCGGTGGTTATCACTACTTCAAGGGGTCCCGTGTCAGACGATAATGTCATCCAGCACCAGGTCAAAGATAAGGCCAGGACCACAAAGGCGTCCAGTATCAGGCCCCACTGAGTACCAACCACAAAAGAATGAATTCAGCCAAACATTTAAAGAAACATCCAAAGCCGGGTCTGTCTGGGGGGAGATGACCACAAAAATCAAGAAGCATCAGGTCTGTTGGGCACGATGACCAAGAAAGTGTCCAGCACCAGGATTGTCATGGAAGTCATACAGCACTAAGTCAAAATGTCATTCAGCACCAGGTCTGCTGTGAGGTGAGCAATGGCCACAAAGGCGTCCGGCATTAGGTCTGACTGGGGCAGTGACCACGAACGCATCCAGCATCAGCTGTGCCAGGAGCCAAGCAGTCTAGTGGCACCTGTGCCAGCGGAGTCTAGCAAAAGAGAGGCGAGATCAGCCCTTCTGCCTCAATGCTGAAAGATGGGACACTAATTAAGGGCATCAGGTGGCTGCAAACCTCCCAAAAAAAAGTGGAGGGAGCTTCCAAACCATTCAATCTGCAATTAACTCCGCGCTTTCCTGAACATTTTAATCAAGAGACAGAACAATAGCTGGCGATGAAAAGCGGGCAGGCAGAGTGACGGGGGCCACGGTTTGCTACTGGGGGATGGCCAGCACTACAGGGAGGGAGCGGAGGAACCCGCCGAGAAGCATCTGCTGCCTCGAGCGCCATCACCGCCGCGTTCATTCACTCCAGACTGACAGCTTCTGACCGCAGCATGGCTGGAGGCTTCCGAGAGGTGACAGGTGACAGATGGTGGGCAATCAGGGGTCAGAGTGGTGCATTTACGCCTCACTGACTAAAAGATGATATCATTTCACAGAAGACGTACATGGAGAGGCTCTGAATTATTCACAGCCGGAGGAGCGCGCAGGGAATGGCAGAGAACACCACGCGGGGGAGCTGGCATATGGGTTTCAGGACATGTGAATGAACACCAATGTTTAAAGAGATGGGACTTGTGACTGGTGGTCTTTCAGGCTCTCAAGCTCCTGTCAGAGATCACCTAAAAAAAGGGAGCAGCTACAGTATGATGCCCAACAGAACAGAACCTTGAGATGCCAGTGAGGCACTCCCAGGATCATCACTACTGCCCAGGGACTTTCCGAGACTTAAAGAGACAAAACGCTCCAGCCTCCTACGTCGAGCATGGATGGACAGGAAAAGAAGTCCACAGATATGAGGCAGGACATAAGCATGGTGCCATGCATCACTATGTTCAGGATGGGACAGCTTCTTCAAAGAAGGGGGTTTGCCCAGCAAGTCTTCCAACCACAAATCCAAAGTATGGCAGGACCAAAGAAGGTAACCCTCCAGAAAAGCATACGAGGCAGGATAGAAGATCAGTGCCCTCAAGCCTTAGGGCAGCGCAGACCTCCAAGATAGATTATCCAGGAGGTGTTTGAGATGCCCTCCTAGGACAGGGTGAAAGTAAGAGGCCATGAAAGACACGTCCCCTCTGTGCCAGCTCTAAGACAGGCCTTCAAAGAAATGTCCTCCAGCCACCCATCTCATCAGACAGAGCTCACTGAGCGCTGGCCTGCTACCTCATCTTTAGGGGCAAGCAGGTATCTAAGAGGAACACTCAACAAATTTGGTCCTTCAGCCTCCAACCCCACAGACAGAAAGAATACAAAAAAATAATCAAATCAAAAAGTGTCATCCAAGGTGGGACACGTGACTGGCACCAATTTGCCCCACTAACTACCCCAAAAAACAGGTGCCCTGACCAGCACAGGATACAAGGACCCTCAGGGTTCAGTCCAAGAAGTGGCAAAACTGCAACAAAAAGAAAGACCATATTAATGAGGCCCTCCAGAGTCACCCTTAGGACAGAATACACCAGAGAAGTGTCCTTTAATGAACTCCCAGACTGTGGTGGGACACGAGAGATGTGTCCTTCAGTGCCCGCTCTGTGATGGTTCTTCAAAGAATTAGCTGAAGAAAGAAAATAAGAGTGGCACCCTCTAGTACCATCCTGAGGAAGGAGCAGCCCCAGTGCCCATCTCCAAATAGGCATCCACTGCCACACAGACCAAGGCACAGTTTGACCAGCATAGGGCCGAAGGAGTCCAGAGATATGCAGGAGGCCAGAGGGTTCCTCTCTTTCGTTGGTCAAGATGGACACCACTCTCTGCCCTGCAGATGATCCTAGGAGTGTCTGATCCCAGATATAGCACAATAAAAAAAAATAGTGCGCTCCAATGTCTATCCAATCTCAGACTGCCCTCGGGAGATGAACAACCCTTCACCAAGGCTTTCTCCAAATAGGCCTTTCTCTCGACTTTCTCCAAGGTCTTCTTCCAAAATGGTTTTCTTTACCTCCTGCACCAGCTTCAGACCAAAACTGTACAGGTGGCATCTGAAATATGTGATAAAGTTCCCAAAAATCTAACAATTAACAAACAGCTAGGGGGTCGGGGTCTTAAGCCGGATAAGTGACTTCCTGGAACTGGACTGATTTTGACGAAAAAGGGTGTCGAGCGATACGCCCTCCAACGGCAAGCCCTTATCTGATCATCGCTCCTGACGGAATTAATAATGGACACCTTTGTGCTCCTTTTTCCCCCGTTTGACATGGTGCTGGATGTATTCTTTGTCATTGAACCCTACAGAGCTGGCACTGGGTGACTTTGTGGTGTTGCAGTTGACCTACAATCGCCAGTCTGTGATATGGCAGGTCCAGAAAACAGGAGTCCTCTGATGTCCATGTAGTCAGAGGCAGGATATCGGAGTGTACGCTTTAGCGCCATCTTCAGGACACCTGTTATACCTCCCTGCTCCAAACTAATAAAAACAATGTCCTCGTAAAGAAAAATGGAACCAACACCCAATGAATCCCAGACACGTGCCATAAATTACCAAGTCACCTCGTATACAGCAGGACTTTAAAGACGCTTAAAACGTGACTTGATGTTACTTTGGAGAACCTGGAGAATAGGACTGGCAAGCGTGTTGCACTGGATGGCCTGCTCTCATCAAAACTGTTCTAATGTTCAAATAATAATAGGAAAGGCTATGGGAATGGACCCCTCTAAGCACTGTCCTCAGAAAAATGGCAACCCCCCTATCCCTCAGAGGGGTCACCTCCACAAACAAGTGCAAGGCCAGATTTAACCAGGATGGGGACAAAGAAGCCTAAAGAGATCTGTCCTCTAACCTGTGACCGGTGAGGTCCACAAAAAAGGGGAGTTTATCACATCTGAGACAGGAGAATTGAGTGGTGCCCTTCAGCCATCAGGGACTGCACCCCCCAAGAAGAAGAAGAAAAGGTGACGTCCTACAAGAAAATCATAAGAGTGACGCCATCCAGCACCATCTACTAGACTGAATGACCGCCCTTCTCAAGCAGCTCGTCTAGCACCGTTTTAACGACATGAGCATGGAAAAGGCGCTATATAAATAAAATGTATTAGTATTATTATATCTAAGGCTGGATTTGTCCAGGATGGTCCAAGGAACCTTCAGCCTTCAATTCCAGATAAGACAAAACCAAAAAAAGATGATGTCTATCCAATCTGGAGACTGAGGTCCCAAACCAAAACCAAAAAATGTCCTTGCATGGAAAAGGCACTATATAAATAACATTTATTATTATTACTAATTGTTGCTATTATTAATATTATTATTACTATTATTATATCTTAGGCTGGATATCTCCAGGGTGGGGACAAGTAATTCCCATCATTCAATTCCAGATATGGCAGCACCAAAATAACAAAATGTTCCTTCAAAGTCCATTCAACCTGGAGTCTTGGGCTCCAACCCAGGAGCAAAAAATGTGTCACCTTGAGCATGGAGAAGGTTCTATATAAATAATAATAATAATAATAATAATAATAATAATAATAATAATAATAATCGAAGGCTGAATTTGTCCAGGATGAGGACAAGGGGCTCCCAGCCAACCATTCCAGATATGGCTGGGCCAAAAGCAAACGTTCCTCCAATGTCCCTCCAACGTGGAACCTGTGCCTCCAATCCAAGACCAGAGAATCCCTCAGATGAAGGTGCTCTTGAATGCCACCATTAGGACACCATTTAGCATCACCAAACATAAAAAGTTGGCCTTCTTCAGGACAGAAAGTAGGAAACATCAGATTCCAATTCAGCACATGTCAGAGCTGAAAAATGGTGCCCTCCAGGCTCCTGTCTGAGACGGAAGACATTAGTGGTGCCCTCCCAGCACCATCTTCAGGACAGAGTACTGTCGGCACAAAGACTGTGGTGCAAAACAAAGGGAGAGCTTCTAAAAGAGGTATGAGAGTGGCATCATCCTTAAAAAAGAACAGCCACTCTACCCCAAAAAGGTGCCCTCCAAGGCTGGAATTGTCTTAGATGGGATCTGAGGAAGTTCAAGAGAGCTCTTCATATTAAGTTGAGCTCAGGAGAGATGCCCTTTTAGCACCACCTTCAGGACAGAGCAACCTAAGCAAAAAACTGACCAGACAATCTTTAAAAAGGCTGACAGAATACAAAAAATTCTAGACATGACAAAACTGAAAATGGTGCCCTCAGAACTTTCATCTGAATGTAGTTGTGCCCTCTGGGATAATCTTTAGGATGGGATGTACATTCTAAGAGGGGTGATGAAACAAGAGGACAGCAGACTGGGCACAAGGGTGGCACCCTAGAGGAAGATTCCCATGACAGAATAACCCCTCCATCCTAAATAGGAACTCAAGGGCAGCACCACAACCTGTTCAGGACTCATGTAAAGTGCAGGCCATTTGGCCAGAGGCCATAAAGGAAAACTTGACTTGTTCACCTCTGAGGACGCCCCAAAATCTAACTGAATAAGTGATGCCCTCAGACCATTCAAGCAGAGCTGTCAAGATCCCCCAGTCAAGGCGGGGCACCCCTTGCCCAAAAGTTTCGAGTTCTCCCAACCCCAAACATGGACTTACCAGTTCGACTTTGGGCTGGTCTGCTGGCGGCACTGTGGCCAAGTTCTTGCAGCGGTTCAGCTCCTGGGAGTCCACCTTGATGAGACGATGCTTTGGGGAGAAGAACTTTGTGTCCAGGGAGCCGGCCTTGACCGGAGAGCCAAGTGGTGGGATATCTGACTGTCCGCCATCCAACCGGGGCTTGTTCTCAGCATCCTCATATGGATCTTCAAAGTCCAGGTTCTTCTGGGCTCGGTAAGCCTTTAGGATTTCACTCTCGGTGTAATCCGGCTTGGGGGGTTGGGGGGGCACCCGGCGGCTACCGAAGTTCAGGTAGTCTCTGAGCCACTTGGCCATGGCCCCCCAAGCGTTAGATACAAACTGTATGATTTACAGTGGGGCTACGGCATAGGAGTAGGAAGAGCTGGAATGTCAAACTCCGGAGTTGTGGGGCCACCTGGATCAGCTCTGGAAATCCCACCAGGAAAAGGGGGGGGAGGGGGGTCGGGGAAGGAGCGGGATAAAGCGGTGGAAAATTTAAACTCCAGAAGAAAGCTGATCCCAGTTGAGGATGGGGTGGCAGGCGCTGGGTGCTGTGCAGATGACTGTGCAGGTCTGGAATCGCCAGCTGGGCTTGAGGAGAAGAAGAAGGGGGAGGGGAGGGAAAAAAAATGACAAAAAAAAAAAAAAATGAAATCACACAAAGGCAACATGTGAACCCGCAGAAGCTGGAGCCGCTGATGTGATGCAAACTGACACCAAAGCTCCCGAATCATTCATGTAGGCCTAATCCCTCCTTCCAGGGCGTTAGTAAGTGCGATTAATACATTATTCCAGCGTGCGGCTCTCCTACAATAAAAGGCACATTCCAGCAGCCTCCATCCATCCAGCCAGCCTCCTTTATACATTAGGACATTAGGAGACCCCCTCACACACACGATAAAGTACCACTTATATTATGCATCCAGTTCCCCTTTTCAAACAATCTGCCCATTTGGTCATATAGGGCCGGATATTGTCATATAGAGCCTGATATTGTACAAGTTATATTTATATAAATAATCAGACCCTATATGACCAAATGGGCAGATTGTTTGAAAAGGGGAACTGGATGCATAATAAAAATGATTAGACAGATAGCTCGATAGAAATGAAAGGCACTATATAATTAATAGATCGCTCGATAGAAATGAAAGGCACTATATACTGTAATTAATAGATATGAAAGGTACTATATAATTAATAGATAGATAGAGATAGATAGATAATGAAAGGTACTATATAATTAATAGATAGATAGATAGATAAAGGTACTATATAATTAATAGATAGATAGATAGATAGATAGATAGATAGATAGATAGATAGATAGATAGATAGATAGATGGAGAAAGGTACTATATAATTAATAGATAGATAGATATTGTCTGTCCAGTTAGGAAGCTCAAGTGATTGTGAATCAACTTTACCTGCTTTGATGCAAATGAAAAGTGACAACAGGTGACCTGGAGGGGCAACAGCAAGACAGCCCTCAAACAGGGAATGGTTTTGAAGACGGTGGGCACAGATAGTTGCTCTCTCCTTATCCTTTCTGACTGTTTCGTCTCTAGTTTTGTGTTTCGCTAGTGTCCTTGTCACTGCTGGTAACATACCTGCAGCTGATTCAAATGGCACTGGTAGTCCAGCTCCTCCAGGATGACACATCCACACATGCCAGTACAAGAAGGTTTGCTGTGTCTCCCAGCAGTGTCTCAAGAGCATGGAGGAAATACCAGGAGATGTGTGGGCCAGTTAATGGCATCAATGTCTTTGTCATTCAGGAAGTGCTTACACACTCTGGACCACATGAGGCTGGGCATTGTCCTGCACCAGGACGAGGCAAGGGCCAACTGCACCAGCGTTAAGTCTGACAATGGATCCAAGGATTTCATTCCAGTACCCAACTGCAGTCAGGGTACAGCTGTTTGTGCAACCCTCTAAGGAAATGCCTCACTAGACCATCACTGTCTAGCTAGATAGATAGAGTTAAAGGCATTATATGATAGATAGATAGATAGGCACTATCTATCTATCTATGTGATAGAAAGAGAGATGGAGATAGATAGACAGATAGATGTGAAAGGTGCTATATGATAGATAGATAGCAGTGTAACATAGTGGTTAAGACTTTGGACTTCAAATCCCACTACTGACACCATGTGACCCAATTAGATAAACAAAGGCAACAGAATCGATTGTATATTGTCACGCATATATGTCAGAGGATCACCTTTTGTGCTCTGTCAAGGTATGCTATAACCCACCAGGTCGAGAGGGGGCGCTATCGGTAACATTGTCCTCTTCTCCTCTCTCCACAGCACCGAGAAACCGCCCAGTTACTGCACCTGACCCCGCCCCTTCCGGTTCCCCGGCCATTAGAAATCCTGGCCTTCCAGAAGGAGGGTTACTTTGGCAAGAGTGACCCACCAGGTGGAGCTCCTGAGCAGACTGCCCCTAATCCACGGCTACAGCCAGAATCTTTACTTTGTCATTTAAAACCCAAAAGGCAGGAGAGCTCTAACGCCTCAGGGGTGTTTTCTTTTGTTTTGGAACTTTCTGTGAATTAAGTGGGATGATCCAGTTGGTGCCCCACATTTTTGTTAGTGACCTGTCATTCCTACACTCCGGCACAATGACTTAAAAGTGAACTCACACATGTGGACTCTGCATGTTCTCCCTGTGCCTCTACAGGATTTTCTTCTGATATTACAGCTTTCTTTTCTGTAGCTCCGAACACTGCAAGTGGCAGGTGGATTGTCACGTCTAAAAACTGTCCCTAGCATGTGCACTGTAATGAGCTGGCGCTTGGTCTGCAGTTGGATCCTGCCTTGGACCCATTCGGTGGCCCTAAGCATATGCACATTCGTCTGTATGGTTAACACATGATAGGGTTTTCAGTCCAGTTTGGATTTCCACCACATCTGAAAGACATGCATGGACACCTGCTGAGAGTCTGCACTGAGTGATGGGCTGAGGTCCTGTCTAGTGTTGGTGCCAGTCTTGTGCCCGATGCTCCTGGGATGAACAGCAGATCTTTACTGTGCTTTACCAGATGAGCCAGATAAGAATGGATGAATAATAAAAGTCAAGGGAGCCCTTGGTGTCAAACATAGCAGTACAAGTTATGATACTTCACCTTCTGCACACTTGACAATTTTAAATGGATAAATTTGCCATTTTAGCCCACCAAAAGTTCAAAGATCTGCAAATTTCAAATCTCTCCTTCCTAGAAGTGTGCATAGTGCCAGACCTGCAGGTTTAGGGGGGACAACTTCAGGGCTTGGATGATTGCAATTGCACTCCAAGCCACGGGGTGGCACTGTCACTTAATACCTCCCTCTGCAGATAGGATGATTGACAGATCCATCACCAATGAGGATGCTTCTGGTTTCTGGCCACCTGAACCCGCCTCTTCCACTTCCCGTCCAACTCTGACTTGCATTTGAATCGGACTACTTACGTTTATTTTCTATTTTTTGATTTGCTTTAAGGTCTTGCAGTTATACTTCTGTGCCCCAATCATTCGTGAAACCTGTTGCTTTGCTCTTACAATATATACACTGTATATACCAGTTGGTGGTTTTTTTTTTTTTGTTGTTTTTTACAGGGTGGCACGGTGGTGCAGGACCCAAGTTCCATTCGACACATACTCCTGTCCCAAGACGTGTGACTGCTGAGCCACCTAAGGTCACACATCTCATTTCAGCAACTCTCTAAAAGAGTTTGCAGTCAAACTGGGTTTTTGCCCTGATGGTTGTGTGTGCCCTGTGGCAGACTGGCATCCTGCCTAGAACTGGTTCTGGCTTTGTGCCCAATGCCGTTTGAATTGGTTTCAGTTATATGTGACCCTCCTCTGGATAAGTGGGTTTTAAAAATGAACTGATAGATGGCTGGCTGGACGGATGGATGTGAAGTCACTCAAGCCAGTGCTGAAAGGCGCTATAAATCTCATGCGTCTCGTTTTCCTCTTTTTCTGTTACAACTCAAGCCGATGTCACATTCTGCGTCTTCTAGCCATCGGGTACGTCAGACTTGCCGCTGGACCCTGTCAGGTGACACAATTGAACCCTGCTAGACATCTTTGTTCTCTTTGTATCTTGGTGGGTTCTTTCTTCATTTCTTTTATTTTTTTTGCGACTGCCAGTTTTTGGATGGTGGCACACCAGTTGCTGTTGCTCACGACCAATGTTCAAGTACCAGCTGTGCCACACTCTGTGTGGAGATTAATGTCCATCTCCAGGAGTGTTAAGAGTAATGATGGGAGTTTGTGCCCTCAGATGGGCTGCCACTGCCAGGACTTGTGCAGACCCCCACTATGTTATAATGGAAGGAGGATGGACGGGTTGGGGCGGGGTGCATAGTCTTTGTGTTTAGTGGTCTGTTCAGAGCCCAGCAGTGCAATGAAGTGCATTTACAGTCGTTTCATGCCGCCACCCTGTGCCCTCTCAAGTCAGGGAGGTGGGGAGGGTGGGGAGCCGGGAGGGTGGGGAGCCCATCCTGGCAGCACTGGGTACAAAGCAGGACCCAACGTTGGATGGGGTGCTGGCCCGTCCCTGTCAATTATATTCTAGTAAAACGTTATCGGCTCAAACCAGCTTATTGGAAATCGGGCACCTGCAGAGCTTATTCAGCAGCAATGGGCACAGAATTAGGGTTAGGGAATTAGAATTCGGGTCGAGCGCTAGGCTCACTGATGCACACACCCATTTAGTGCCAGTTTAGAATTGGCAATGGATATAGTTGGTGATACTGGGTAGAAAGGTAGACCACCATTAGAAAAACCCACCGAGACACCGTGAAGACTTCACAGAGATACTGGGGTCCTCACCAGCCCCACATTTCCTGATGACATGAGCAAATGAAGGGCCGCCACTCTTTAAATGGGTACAACTGTTGGATGCCATCCAATTTGTCTTGCACTTGTGAAATGCAGACTGCAAGAAGCTCCATCTCATTTTCACTTTCATCATCCTCTCACTTAATTCACATATATTAAAGTTCACTTCTGGGCACATCGGCGACTGCTCCTTAGGACCCACAAGCAAACTCCTCAGATCAGAACTGGACCCGAACCTGTCCAGCCATTTTCTAACACTGCCTTTCAGTGTCTAAAGCTGAATGCCCTCCACCCATCCATTTTCTAATCTGCTTGCCCGGGTCAGGGTCGAGGGTAGCCGGACCCCTCCAAGCCTTCTTTGTAAGCTTTGCAGTGCAAGGAACAAAAACAGATGGCACACCGATCTGCTCACACACATGCCCACTCACAGGGGGGCCAACCTGACCTGCCAGACTTTGGAATGCAACTACCCATGCGGGCACACGGGGGTATAGTCACACAAACTCCACATGGATGGCAACCAGGCTGGTATTTGATCCCAGGACTGTGAAGCGGCACTGACCAAAGCAATGGGTGTCCTCACTTTGCAACCCTCAGGTGGCAAAGCACAACCCGTAATGGAGACAAAAAAATGCCCATTTAGTTGAATTAAATGGGACTTTAGCGTTGGGCGCTTTAGAAGTATGTCCACTCGAACAGGATTTGAACCTGCTGTCCGCGTGTCACCTTCTTATTTAACCATCCATAACTTCCCCTGTTCTACCAAGCCTTACGCCCCTTGTTAAAACTGATTAAGTTGGCGTTTGTGTTGCCATTACTTAGTACTTTTTTCTTAATTTTTCACTTAAGCTGGCACTTAAGTCTTCAATCTGCCTCAAGAATGATTTAAGATATGAAGAGGTAGGGGAAGTGATGGCGAAGGTGGTAGGGAATGAGAACGGCACCCGTACACATGTGCCACACGGAGAAGAAAACATAACCTAATATAACACAACATAATGCAACTCAATGTAACTCAACATGTATAACATAACGTAATTAAATGTAAAATAATGCAACATGTAATAGAACGTAATACAACATAATGCAACAGGTGATCTTCTTCTATAATACACTACCATGGCTGTCCGTTTGTCTGTCCAGGATTTTAAATCACCTGTAGCTCTAAAACCATTTGACCTATTGATGTGAAATTTGGTACTCATACACACTCATACACACACACACACACACACTACGTGACGTCTACTGTCCGCTTTCGGGGTGATGATTGACCTCCAAGGTTATTCCTCTATTCATTTTTATTTTATTGTAGAATCAACTCGTGGCAGTGGCCAGCAGGGCAGCCATGTAAACCATGCGTATGGGCGCCGTTCTCATCCCTACCACCTTCGCCATCACTTCCCCTACCTCTTCATATCTTAAATCATTCTTGAGGCAGATTGAACACTTAAGTGCCAGCTTAACTGAAAAATGAAGGAAAACACAACACAACACAACACAACACAAACACCGACTTAATCAGTTTTAACGTGAAATGTTGCCGGCGAAAGAAGAGAAGAAGCAGGCCGCTAGGGTGGAGAAAAGAAGAGCTGCTCAGGAAGCAGCAAGCGCATCAACCTCTGAGAAGACTAATGATAAACGTACAGAGAAAGAGGATGAAAACTAGGAATGCTCAGATCAAGTGAATTCACTGCACGTTATCATGAATTGCACCATTACTGGTATAATAGAATGTAGCATAACATAATGCAACTCAATGTAATGTAACATGTAATAGAACATAACATAATTTAACATGATGCAACATACAATATGACATAACACAACATAATATAATATAGCTCAATATTATGCAACATGTAATATAACAACTTAACATAATGCAACGCAACATAAAACATAACACAATGTAATGCAATATGTAATAACGTAACGTAATGCAATACATTGCAATGCAACCTAACATGACGTAATAAAACGTAACATAATAAAACATAGCGCAAAGCAACACAATACTATAACAGCATAATGCAGCATAACATAGCAAAATATAACAATGTAATGCAACGTAATGCAATATAACACAATACAACATAACATAATATAAATTAACACAACAGAACACGATATAACACGTAATATAACGTAACACATAATATAACATAACACAACAGAACACACACAACGCAACATGTAATATAACGTAACACAACAGAACACGATAACACAACACAACGTAACACGTAATATAACGTAACAATGTAATATAACGTAACAATGTAATATAACGTAACACAGCGTAACAATGTAATATAACGTAACAATGTAATATAACGTAACACAATGTAACAATGTAATATAACGTAACAATGTAATATAACGTAACACAGCGTAACAATGTAATATAATGTAACAATGTAATATAACGTAACACAGCGTAACAATGTAATATAACGTAACACAATGTAACAATGTAATATAACGTAACACAACACAGCATTCCAATTCATGAGACCTCACTTATGGACCCGAATTCACCTTTAGATTGGAATCCCCACTAATTGTCCCCCACTTTTGGATGCACCCTACGCCCCCGTCCTTCTGTCAAACCAGGAACCTCCCGATCTCCCACTGGTCCTAATGTAGAACTCAATGCATGTAATTACATAATAATTTACTTTTAAAGACCCCCATTTTTTGACACAGTGACTTTCCCTTCAGATAGCAGAGCTGCATATCCAAACATTCTTTTCTCCAACTCACACTGAGCCCCCCCTTGCTTTATAATCTAGCAGTTAAAGTTCACATTTGTGGGGCTGCCACCCTTTACAATTAACACTTCCCTCGTTATTTTTTTTTTTTATAAAGCAAGGATCCCTTTGTGCCAAGCCAAGACTGACTTCTTATGCGGTGATGGCCCTTTGCTTTACATTTGAAATTAAATTCCATTTTACATTACAAGATATTCCTTTTCTTCCCCCCAATTGTTTTGCAGGCTACAATCACCAAGGGTTCAAATCCCTTTGTACTGAAATAAGAGTCACCTTTTATCACGTATTGTAAGCCTGGCTTTCTACATTCTTAAAACTGAAGGTGCCAAGACAGTTTCTTCAGGTTGACGCCATAAGGGGGACCATTTTTGGTTCCTAAAAGAACCACCCAGGTGACGTTTCCAGAGTTCACCTCCATATCTTCAGATCTGTGACAGGCTTCATTAACAGCCCTGACTGGTAGATGACAGATCTGTGAAATGTCGCTGACTTCCTGATTTTAGGACTCTTTCTCTATTCATTCATTCATGCAAACACAGTTCAGGTTTTCCTGATCTGTTCGTATCCTGCTGGGTAGCCCACTCAACATTAAAGATTTCTGCTTAATCCACATAATGAGAAACTTTTTCAAAAATCGGTTTCATATTCAAAAAAAAATATTTTGGCTTTGTCAAGCAAGGGGTCTGCAAGGAACCACACGACCCAAAAAAGAGCCAGAAGTGTTAGGAATGGGACAGCTGATCAAAGCCATATGTCTGTGGGGTGGACACGAGGAGAACGTGTAAACCCCACAGGGACGGAGATTCCCATAAAGACCACCTTTCTAACATTATTGCCAGTTTCATTTATTTTAATAATGCTAGATGACCTTTGTTAATCCAAAATGGACTCATTCACTCCTCCGTTCATTCTTCACTGTTTATCCAATTCCAGGACATGGTGGGGGTCTGGGTGCTGTTAGGGCAACATGCTTAGTGGGAAGACCCACGTGTGTCCTAACCCCCCAGTCACACTTGCCAACTCATACTAAGGGCCCCCAATGTGTTCCCAGGCCATCTGAGAGATATAACTCTCCCAGTGAGCCCTGGGGTCTCCTCCCAGCTGGTTGTGCCCATAAAACCTTCACAGGGTGACAAATGCAAATCAGACACCCGGACCACCTCTCGATGTGGAGGGTCAGCGGCTCCAATTCCAGACCCCTCCTCGACGTCCGCACGTCTCACCCGATCTCTAAGGGATAGCCCTGCCACCCTGCCCAGCGAGGATCATTTCGGCCACTTGTACCCACACTCTCGTTCTGCCAGTCATGCAGCACATTTGAGATTAAATTCCACTTTAGATTACGAGATAAAATTTTCTTTCTTTCTCAATTGGTTTTGTTGACTGGCATTGACTCCTCACGCACACTTGGGTTCAAATCCCTTTATACTGAAACAAGAGTCACCGTTTGATCACTTATTCTAAGCCCAGCTTTTATACTCATAAATAAAGGTGCCAAGGTGGGATGCCATAAGGGGAAGCATTTTTGGCTCCCAAAAGAGCCTTCCAGGTGAAGGTTCCAGAGATCGCCTCTCCATTTCTTCAGCTCCATACAGCTGATGCCAGGTTGGTGAGACTCCTGTGGGCGCCTCGTTTTTAAAGGACTGCTGCCGCATACAACAACACAGCTAAGTTCAGGTTTTCTTGATCCGTATGTATCCTGCTAGACATTAAAAATGTTTGTTTTGTCCTCGCATTGGGAGTCATGGCAAAGACCAAAGCACCCCCCCCCCACTTCAAATGCAAAGGACCATCCGCAGAATGAAACTGCACTTTATCAAGCAACGGGGACCCCAAACAACCCAGTAAAGTGCCATCATTAAAAACGTGCTGCCTGCCATGGTGAACAACAGGTACATTTGCCCCCAACCCCATTGTCAAAATCAGGGGGATATTTTAACACACTAATTCAGTGGGTTTTGTTGTTGAGCAAAACTCACAATAAAATTGGATTTTCTCCAGAATTTGAGTTAACTCGTAGTTGGCAGTCATCATGTTAAAAAAAGTGGCAGTTAAACCTAAGCTGTGGGGTTTTGGAGTGCCGGAGGCAAACCCACACCAGCATACATGCAAACGGCAGCGAGTCCCCTTGAAGCCCACCTATTCTATTAAGTAAGCTTCACTTCCTGATCGCTTTATACTGTAAATGAAGTTCACCTGCGATGGCCTGGCGCCCCGTACAGGGTTTGTTCCTTTCTTGCGCCCTTATGCTAGCTGGGATAGGCCCCAACAGACCAGACCCAAAGACCCTGTTCAGGCCTAAGCAGGCTAGTTATTGACTGACTGACAATTAAAGTTTGGTTTCACACCTTTAATCATTCTAGCGCCCCCCCCAATAAAAAAAATTAAAATAAAACCAAATCTCAGGTATGTTCGCGGTGACAATCTCTTGTAGTACTTTTGAAATTAAATTCCACTTTACACTACTAGATAACCTTTTTCCCCCCCACATTTTTGCCACCAGACTCGCCCCCAAACAGCTCAGGTTTAGATCCGTTTATATTCAAATGAGAGTCACCTTTTGATCACATAATGTACGCCTGGCTTTCTAAGCGCCCTCCGTCAAAGTCCAAGCTAAGGTGGTCGGGCCTCTTTTGCTATATTCCGACAGCCCTGACCCTTTAGGAAGCCACGTCCAACTGACAGCTTCGAACAATGTCGGGTTTTATTAAAAGGCTTTTCCGACAGCACCACCTCTACTACCATATTTTTAAAACTGCAAACCCCACTCTCCCGAAGCTCCCACTGGAGTCTGATCAGTCCTCCTTTTTGTTGATCGCGAAACTCACCGAAGCCCCCTTTATTACGGACTTTCAGAAACCACGCGCCCCCCGTGTCAGCTCTGAAAGGCAGGGTCCCCCCTGATTTCGTACTTTAATGCGAGGTCGCACCGTCAGGTATCAACAGACTCGTCTGCTAATACCGAAGATCACTTTGGCAGCGCACCCCCGCCCCTAACACACTCGCTCTCTTTCTCTCAATTTCCCATTCTCTCTACCTCTTTAATTCATAAACAAGTAAATAAATAAATGATTAGGTTAGATACCTCAAACGAGTCCCCGTGGATTTTCCCCGTGCGGCAGATTGTTGGCCCCAGCCGCTGCAGATCCGAGCGGGCAGTTCAGGCGGGCAGGGAAAGCCAAGCCGTGTGAAAAGCGAAAGCGGCTCCTCCAGGGAAACAGGAAGCACAGCGACGAGGCGCAGGGATCAATCAGTGCAGCTCCACCTTCGCCAAGTTTGCACCAAAGTTAAGTGCTGAGGAGGAGGAGGAGGAGGAAGACCACACCTGAAAACAGCCTGTTCAGGGAGAGCACGGATCTCCACGTCGCTTAGCTCGCCAGACCTGTCAAGCGGCACTCTCAGCAAAAACGCAGACGGCGGCGCAAGTTGGTTTTCGAGGACTGGCGGAGGAGATGCGTGTGTCCTCCCGGCTCTCTCTCTCTCTCTCTCCGTCCCTTAAACAGATCGGTGTGGAGAAGTCGCTTCAAGACTGGTTGGTGCCTACACCGCCTCCCATTACCCCTGAGTCCGAGGCGCAGTGGGACGGGGTGCGAGGCTCTCCTGCGAATGATCTTCTTCCTCTTCACTGTTGATTCGAGACTAGTAGAAGAAGAGGAGGGGGCGGTGATTTTTTTAGCAAAGCACGTATTTTACGGTAGGCTCCTCCAGACACAAGCGGCGCTCCTTACAAACGTGAGAATCCGTGCGTTTGGCTGTAGGGGGCGGACGTCGCGTCTCCTGTCCCGGTGTTTCTTGCCCGCGGCTTCTCGTTCGCAGTCGGCCCAGCTTTTGTCCTCTTCGCTCACGGCTCTCCTGTACAGCAGCCGTAACCCATATAATAAAAGCTCCTCCCCATTACAGATTACTGGTAAAACGCGAGCGAGTGAGTTGGAGAGAGAGCGAGCAGTCTGCTGCGCTCGATTTCCTCTGCTAGTATCGCCGTCTGCGCAGTTTTTATAAACTCTTGTCGTTTACAACTTACGTAGTACAATGAAAGCGCGAAAACACACCGCAGATCTGCGCAGCTGTTGTAAATAATTGGCTAACGTCTTGTGACTCGGCCAACCAGCGTCAAGGTCTACTAAAGTACCGCCCCAAAATCAAAGATGAAAGAACACGGTAGAGCACCGCCCTCTCTGTTGCGCCTTGCAATTCAGGCTGCGTGGCACGGTAGCGTGCCCTGTCCACTTTTAGCGCGACTGTCGTCACAGCTCACTGTCAAAGTGAACAAAGCTTATTGTGGAGCAATCGGGCAAGACGATCTGATTGGTCAGATACGGAGAACGCGAGATGTGAACAGGCATGGATGGATCGATGACTATACAGCGCCTCGACACAGACCGCACAGACAAGGGGCAGACGAACGGACGACGTGATCTGTCAATCTATTTTATAATGACTTTCACATCTATCTGTCTTAAATAGTGTCATTCCTATCCGTCATCTGGTGGCTTTAATTCCCTGTTATAGTGTGCGTTATCTATCTATACTGTATTGTAAAGTGCAATTCATATTTATTACTTGGAATTTTTCTTTGGCTATCAGTTATATAGTGCATTATCTGTCTGTTTTATATAATACCATTACTAACTGTTACCTATGTCTTTCATTAACTATCTGTTATATAGTGCCCTATCTATCTAATATAGTGTCATTCCTATCCGTCTTACCTGTTTGCATTTAATTGCCTATGTGTTATCTGTCTTTTTCATATGGTGACATTGGTGACAAGAGGTAACCTTAACTTAGTTACAGGAGAGTCGAGCATCAGGGATGTCAGTAATTAGAAAGGTAATCACGGAGGGACTCAAAAGAAAAAAAAATAGTAATATAGTAATCATTGACTAAATTCACGATACAGCCCAGAAACACACAGCCTGATTATGCAGTACCCCAACCAGCGACAACTATATCGCACTTTTTCATTTTTTATTTTATCCCCCCCAACCACCCAAAAAAGACCAAAACTGTCCAAAGCCATAATGTCTGACTATATAGCGCCCCACTCCAACGTAACAGGGTAGGATGTTCTGCTTTGTCAGACACGATTTTATAATGCCCGAATTATCTCCAGCTGACAGGTGGGCATTACAACAGAATCCACTGATCGAATTGACTTGATAGCAGTGGTAAGGTGGTCAGCACTGTTGACTTGCTGATGAGGTCCTCACACTGTTTTTATGGATCGCATCATATCTGATGTGTCATCTATCGACTGCTATCAGCACTAAACTAACTGAGCCTCCCTAATCACACAGTTGCTCTCTGGTGACTGAACCATTGCCTTCTGAGCAGCGCTTTCAGCTCTCCCCTCCTCAGTTTAGCCGGTCCTGACTATGACTGATGACACCAATCGCCCCCATAACTCGCCCACCGTTACCACCTTGGATATTCAGCTCAGGATGAAGTCATCTCCACCGCATCTTCAGGCAGAGGTTAATCTCACGTTCTTACCTGCAGGCCAGCTAACATTAAAGCGCCAAACGGTGAGCAGTCTGGTGGCAGCCACCGTCCCTCTCTTCTCCCGTGTGTCTCCCTGAACCCGCTCTGGGAAGAAGATTCCAGAAGCCACTTCACCTACAACTCAGGAAAGATGACTTAAGCAGGGAGCCGATCTCCCTCTCCCTCTCCCTCTCCCTCTCCCCTTCATCGCCTCGGCTGCCATGTAGTCATTAATTTTGCTACGGCTGGTCGATCGGTGCCTCAGATTGATGACCTCTCTGCGGGGGCCGCAGGGTTTGGCGAGATGAATGTGAAAAAAGCCATAGAATAAACTGGTCACCAAGCGGGTGACACGGCGTTTTGGCGGGGAGGTGACTGGGGGGGTCTGGGAGCTTATAAAATCATCACATTAACTAAACAATCCTTCTGTAGTTTACCCCTTGGCATTATCGGCGCTGCGAATATCACTTTTATTTGGGCTCAAAATCATATCAGCGAGAGTGTTTCTGTAATTCACCCTGCGGGTGGGATACCAAGGGGAATACCCTGTAGGGACTGGTGAGCCTGCTCATGTTGGGCAATAATACGGGTTCGACCGCATGTTCTTTATTGACACTCTTGTGCGCCCTGGCACTGCACTATTGAGCATTTCGGTTTAAAGACCCCCACGGTGCGAACCGTGTATGGTTTTGGGGATAAAAACATTTCAGTCGGAGTACACCGGAATGGCTGTCGGGGCTCTGATGCCGATTCATATGAGAGAGTAACGGCGCTGCCACTCTGTGTCGCGCGTATCTTTATCTCATCAGTAGGGGGTCTTCAGCTGAACAGACAGCCGCTCGTTCATCACACGTGCCGTTTATCCCCCCCGGAGATGTTTGCCGGTGATGAAAAGCTCTGCCACCTTTAGACAGCCACCGATTGCTCGTGCGGATGGGAAGAAACTGCGTCGGAGACACTGCGTGTGCGAACGGGATTCTCGCTGTGTGGCATCAGGGCCACCATCCGCCAGATGCCTTTTGATTTATGTGCCTCTGCAGCGCTGCGAAAGAAACGGTCACCAGCCGCAGCGGCCGGCACAAAGGCTAAGTATACACCGAGGAGCGGGAGCGTACTGTGCGGCTCAGCAGGACCCCCGGGGACGAGGGGGTCACGTAGGGTACTGGTGAGCCCGTGCTGTCCTTGCAGTCAGTTTTTCTTGCAGAGCTATTTAAATGCAGAAAAGAAATCCAGCGCTTTTAAAGGCGCTGTGGACTCTTGCGCCTCCTTGTGGATATCAGATGCACTGCACGAGCAGGAACAGGTTTGGTCGACAGGATAAAAACACTATTTTATTTATTATTTACTGATTTGGCTAACGCCTTTATCCAAAACGACTAACACTATTCGAGATAAAATTGGTTACATTTCTTTTGTTTTTCCAATTGCAGCACATGCGAGTGAAATGCCTTGCTCATGTTAGAACAATTTATATAGCGCCATTCACTGCGCACATTATCACAAGGCACGTTAGCCGCTTTGAAAGTAAAAGGCCAACAGCTTTACGTCTTCCATGCCTAAATAATATTTGGCATTTAATATGCTGTGATCTAAAATACAGTCATGGCCAAAGTTTTGAGAATGACACAAGTCACAACGTTTGCTGCTTCAGAGTTTGTAGATCTTTTTGTCAGATGTTTCTATGGTACACTGAAGTAGAATTACAAACATTTAAGTTTTAAAGGCTTTTTATTGACAATTACATTAGGTTTATGTGCAAAGTCAACATTTGCAGTGTTGGCCCTTCTTTCTTTTTCAAGACCTCTGCAATTCGCCCTGGCATGCTGTCCATCAACAATCCTGACTGATGGCAGTCCATTCTTGCATCATCAATGCTTGGAGTTTGTGCACCTGCCTCTTGAGGATTAACCGCAAGTTTTTAATGGGATAAAGGTCTTGGGGAGTTTACTGGCCATGGACCCAAATTTTTGACGTTTTGTTCTTAGTTAGTTATCGCTTTTGCCTTATAGCACGGTGCTCCACCATGCTGGTCACCAAACTGTTCTTGGATGGCTGGGAGATGTTGCTCTTGGAGGGGCAACTGACAAAAAGATCCATAAACACTGAAGCAGCAAACTTTGTGATAACCAATATTTGTGTCATTCTCAAAACTTTGGGCCACGACTGTACACAGTTCCTGCTAGATTTAATTTTAAATGGATAAACTTGCCTCCATTCCCTCTGGAGGACACTACAGTAGCAGCTAGAGTCTCTGCATGTCTTACTGCTATCCCATAGTTTGTGGACACCTGACTATCACACCTCTGTGATTCTAATGGATATCTAATTCCAAAACTATAGACATTACTATGGAGTTGTTCTCACTGATTGAGGGCCTAAAAGGTTTTCCACAAGATTTCGGAGAATGTTTGTGGGAAGCCAAAAGAGCATTTGTGTGGTCAGGTATGGATTTTGGAAGAGATTCAAATAAATCCCAAGGGTGTTCAACAGAGTTAAGGTAAGACCAATGTGCAGGCCCCTCAAGTTCCTCCATCTTTTTTTAAGGACCTGGCTTTGTGTACAGGGGCACAGACATGCTGGAATGGAAAAGGGACCTTTTTCAATCTGTTGCCCCAAACCTAGAAGATCACAATTGACTAAAATGTCTTTGTCTGCATTAACAGTACCTTTAAGCCCAAACCTTGTAAAATAGCCTCAGACCATTATCTCTTCTCCACCAAACTTTACAACAGGTATGCAATCTGGACAGTGGCATTCTCCTGTCATCCTCCAAAGCCAGATGATTCGGCCATCAGACTGCCAGATGGTTCTCCACTCCAGAGGATACATTTCCACAGCTCCAGTGCCCAATGGCATCCTGCATTCCACCATTCCAGCTGACACTTGGCATTGTGCTTAGTTTCTTTAGGCCTACGTGCAACGGCTCGGTCACAGAAACTCAATTCAAGAAGCTCCCACCGCAGTTTTTGGGCTGATGTTGCATTCTGGATGTAGGTTGGAACTTTGCTGGCAGTGACGCAACAGATAGAAGGCAATTTTACGTGATTTTCAGCTGAGCACCGAGTGGCCCCACTTTGCTTCCGCGCTCCTCAACACGTTACAATAATGGCATTTGTAGTTGACTGGGGTGGATCTGACAGAGCAGAAATTTCACAAACTGACTTGTGGGAAAGATGGCATCCTATGACAATGCCACCATGTTTAAGTCACTGAGCACTTCAGCTTCACCCATTCTACTGCCAATGGAGACTGCATATGGCTGTGTGTTTATCAACAATGAAACGTCTGAACTCAGTAATCTAGGGGGGTCCACATAGTGTATAGAGGTGCTGACCCAATGACTACTCTGCAGGCACGCATCAAGGATTTGATCTTAATATGTGCTGCCACAGGGAGCTACACGAACAGAAAGGAGTGGCATGTGCCCATCTTGGCTGGATGACCACAAGACGTGCCACTGCCTTTTCTATCATCTGCAGCAGCTTGGTAGCACAAGCAGGTATTTCTGCCAGCAGAGATTTGCATTAGTCCTGAGGTGACAAGACCGCTGCCTGAACCAGACATTGTGCTGTACACTCCATCAGATATGGTCTGATCGCGTGGATCTTCTACAGAATGAATCTGCATGAACGACAGACATTTGCAATGTGGTAAGTGAAGGATGGCTGAACAGACCCAGGACATTGAATTCATGTATGCCTGTTGGAAGGTCTGCCCATGAAATGTTTGTATTATACAATGGGTCACAGGATTACTATTACTAAATAACAACATTTAATTCAAACAGTATCAAAGGTGGCTGGCTATTTTATGCAATGGCACCTCACATCACCTCACCCATTTTACTGGTGGTATACCATTTACAATATAATTGTTTTCAGAAGATAGTGGTTTTCAAATAATCTTCATGTACCAATCATAGGATTATCAGCCTCATGAATGAAGTAGGCCAAGATGTAATCCCTCATAATACCCTGTCAATGGCGGACATATTCATGGATGTTATTAAGTGGAGTCCCTTTGAAGGAGTTACTGTGATGGTTCTGGAATAATGGATCATGCATGCAAGCGGAGGGAGGCCATAACTGATTCTCTTGCTGGTTGTGGATCTTTTCATAATTTAAAACCCGATGTTGAATTTTAATAGTGTGTAATGTTGTAATGGTAAATGCTGGTAACGACACTACACAAAAAATGAATTGATCCAAATGGCAGAATGTGACAGCTTAACACTAGAATCCCTGATGCCTAAATAAAAACTTGTAATCTCGGGCCACCTTAAATTCCTTTGCACCTCTCCATTAATGTCTTTTGTTTTGTAAACGTGTCGATCAGCACAAGCAGCCTGATATCCCACCCCCACTTCCATCTCTGCTCCAACGATGAAGCTTAACTCGGGCTAAAAGTTTTCCCCACTCAAGTCTGTTTATCTGGGTGTGAGGTGCCTGGAGTTGTAGAGGATAAGTAATATATCGTTATTTGGAACACATGCACTTCGTGTGTTCTGTGTCTACAATGATCTGTGAAAATGTAGGATGACAGGAAATGCAAGGCAAGAAATGTTGAACACATTCCTAAAACAGAAACATTTTTCATGTTATAGTACTAATGACAAAATTTTGACATGAAGTGTATATATATAATGTGTGAAAACAGAAGTTCAAATATCAAATAAACACTTTCATAAAAGGTACACACATAACAAAACAAGTGTGCTTTTATTCAAGAATATAACCAAAGAAAAAGAAATTGGGCTATGGTACGACACTGAGATGACAGCTTGGGAGTTGCAGAGGTAGGAACTGCTGACTCAATCAAGTGGTCGCCGGTTTGATTCTGGGCACTTCCTAGAATTACCGGTTTGAGTAGTGAGCCGCTTTTATTGTTACTATTATAGAATAAAAACATACATTTGATTTGAGTCTGTAACAGCCGGTGTAAATTTATAGTACATGTAAAGGTGCTATAAACGAGGTGAACTCAGATCAGAATGAGGGTTCTAGAACGGAGAAAGAGAACAGAAGCCCTCCAAAGTACAGGAGTTCACCTCTGTTAAGAGCACATCTTTATTTGAAAACAGCAGTGTCCGATTGGGGGGAGTGTGAACGTGACTGAGAGAACAAAACTGAATCTATACTAATGAAAGGCAAAGCCCTCACTCACTCACTCATCACTAATTCTCCAACTTCCCATGTAGGTAGAAGGCTGAAATTTGGCAGGCTCATTCCTTACAGCTTACTTACAAAAGTTGGACAGGTTTCATTTAGATATTCTATGCCTAATGGTCATAACTGGAAGGTATTTTTCTCCATTATCTGTAATGACGTGGGGGGGCGGAGTTTCGTGTGACATCATCACGCCTCCCACGTAATCACGTGAACTGACTGTCAACGCAGTGCGTAGAAAACCAGGAAGACCTCCAAAAAGCGCTTAAGAAAACACGCATTATATAATTGAGAAGGCAGCGAAACAATAAGAAGTGAGCGAGTGACATATACTACCATATTCATGAGTGATGCTACCTCGAAAAGAAAGCAAGGTGTAAACCTAAACTTTAAATTAAGTTCATAGACAGGCTACCGCTGGCGTTTCACATGCCCACAGGTAATGCGGGATACAAGTTTAATGAGAGGACGCAGGATATAAACGAGTTTTGATCACTTTGTAACTAAAGTGTGCTTATGCAAATTCCGAGAGACTGTGTTTGTGGGGGATTGACAGTTAAGGCGGGTGGGGGAGTCACGTCATCATATCCCCTCCCATTCATCTAATTTCGCTCTGAGCTGAGCTCCGCGGCTAACGCCGTCTTCCGAAGCAACTTTGTCAGACTGCCACCAAATACTCACAGAAAAATCCACAAGTTAATACACACGCTGTCTCTACAGTTTCTACACACTGAATCCTCCAGGCACTACTTACAAAAGGTCACATTGACAATCGTGTTACGTTATTTTTAAAATTTTTCCTTTTCTTAGCACAAGCACAGCTGAGAAGCTTCAATGCATGTGCTCCATAACACGTTAAAAAATAATGCATTTAATCACACTTTGCATTACAAGCAGGTTACATTGATCAGCGCATCCCGATTCATTTTACCCACGCACCACCTTAGTTTGAGAAGAAGTATGAAAAATATGAGGTTAACACAGAAAAACAGATCACCAATTCAAGCTTTATAAATAATCGATTCGCCATCAATAATTGTTTTGGTAAAGCCATCCTCCTTCCATTTTATAATTTTTCCGCCACTAGCCATGATTAAATGAGCGGTAAAAAGTAAGAGCAAAGCGAGGGTGACTTATTTAGGCAGGCAT